>NW_012114866.1:1768130-1872479 GCF_000951035.1 Colobus angolensis palliatus | reverse complement strand
GGCGTGGTGGCGGCGCCTGTAATCCCAGCTACTCGGAAGGCTGAGGTAGGAGAATCGCTTGAACCTGGGAGGCGGAGGTTGCAGTGAGCCGAGATCGCGCCACTGCACTCCAGCCTGGGTGACAGCGAGACGTTGTTCTTAAAAAAAAAAAAAAAAGTTATAATGCTCAGGATTATGAAATGCTATATAGTCAGTTAAAAAGGTCTTTCTTTAGTAACAAATGACTTAACAATCTTTGTTCTGCTGACAAGAAAATTATAGCTGATTTTTTACTGACTCTGCAGAAGTCACAGGCTGTAAGAGGGTTTAGGTAGACCACAGTGTGACTCTTCTGACCAGTGATTGTCTTTGTCTTTTTTCCACCCCACCCCCTTCTTTTTTCTAGGGGTAACCACGTTATCCGAAGGCATATGGAATATCTCCAGTATGTTCAAACACTAGGTATTTATTGAGAGACTTCCATGAGCCAGGCATTGTGCATGACTGTGGGCATTTCTAATTACTAGGCTCAGAGTTAAATTTTCTGTTATCATTATTTTTAAAATTTTTACCTCCCTGCAATGCATGAAACAATTCAGAGTGGTACTAGACGTTTTCTAGTACTCATCAATACACGCTCAAACCAAAATCGCCGGGCAGAAAGTCCCTTTCCCATCAACTAACAAAAAGAGAAAACTTCCTGCTATATCCTCGAGAGTCTTTGAGCTCATCTGTCTTCACGAGCACAATAGCAATAAAAAATGAAAATAAAAATAAATTTTAAAAATAACGCTGCCAGATAGGACTGGAGAATCAAAAGATTGCAGTTCCCAAGTCTCTCTCAAACCAAACAAAATTAAGCAGGAGAGATAAAAAAAGTTATTGATAAAAGTGATGAGTCCCCAAGATAACCAAGAAAGTGTGGAGTTAGAAGTTCTCAGCAGATGAACTTTAGCTTCGCGGGCCTAGCGGGGAAGAATGTCACCAAGGGTCCCCAAATCCAGTCAAGATGCTCTGGCCACCCACAAGCGTCTGCCTGGGGGCAAGCGGTAGTTAGCATGGCGCTGCGTTAGGAGCTCAAGGGCAGAAAGGACGACCCGGAGGACTGCCGAGCCGGCGGCTTACCCATAACCGAGCAGTTGACATCGCGCTGGGAACCGCTGGAGCCCACCTGGAAGACCCAGGTGCCCAGCAGGTCAAGATGGGTGCAGTTGGCAGGTGTGTCGCAGCGCACGGCGCGGTCGCCGGAAAGAAGCAGCAGGAGGGCGGCGAGCAGCGAGGCTGGCCCAACACCCATGCTGCTGGCAGCTGAGAGAGGAGGTGAAGAGTTAGTAGGAAGCCGAGCGCTGCGGGCTAGCGGTGAGTCCACCGCGGGGCGCGCGCCTTGAAATAGCTACGCCGGCGCGGAAACCCGGGGGCGGGGACACTGAGCAGCCGGGAATTGGGGGTTGGGCGCCAGGAGCGTGCCCGCCCCTGAAGCGGGGACTTGGGAGCGCGCGCCGCCCCTCCACTTGGCTGCAACTGGATCCAGAACTAGGGAAGGGCCCAGGGACAGATTTTTTTTTTTTTTTTTTGCCGAGGGACTTTTCAGAATTTTGCACGGCCAGGGTGACAAAAAGAGGGTTTAAGAGCCACAAGCGGTCCGCACACGACCCAGACTTCGTTCCTGTGCAGTAACGTAGGGAGAGAAGGAAAAGGTGTGGGGGGAATAAGGGGATGGGTCAGGTGAAAGAGCGCGACAGAAGGAGAAACCTAGCAAGTGGAGTTCTGTTTTACTTGCTGTTCTTCCCCTTTAGTCTTTTTTCTCAGGTCCAGTTGCCTCATAACCAACTTTTTTTTTTCCTCTGAAAAACTTCACTAGCTAAAATCAACTATTCCAGCTGTTTGAGAACTTATCTTCCTTCCGTTTTCCAACTCTTTCTGCCTTTTTATGTGCTTGATTTTGTTTTGTTTCCTGGTGAATGCTGTTTGCCTATTCGCATTCAGCAGAATTCAGCTGTTGTGCAAACCTGCAGTTTTGGTGTATTAGCGTTGTGGGGGTTTTCCCTCTGGCGCGCACACACATGGCGCTCTCAGAGATGATATTGCTCAACCCCTTCTATGTTACAGAGGGAAAGCAGGAGGCCCAGAGAGAGGAAGTGGCTTGCCCAGGGTGAGAAGGGTGAGGAAGGAAGCTAGCTGATAGGAGAAGGCTGGTCTTACGAACCGTTCTAGTGTGCCAATCTGATCGCCAAAAATTAATAGGTAGCACTATTTCCAGGTGCCTCCTTTCTCAGTTTAAATATCACCCTTTTCTGTAAGAGCCTCCCATTCTTTCCTAGCTTTTGTTGGTAATCGGGGCTCCTTTCTCCCACTGAGCCTACTAGGTGTCAGGCCCTGTCGACACAGTGATGAACAAGACAGACCTGAGGTCTCCCCGTTTTCTTTGGCATATGAATTTTTGCCCCCTTTGCACTGGTCACAAATCAATATTCATATGTCCATTTTTTTTCACCAGATTATAAACATTCAAAGAGAGCAGGTCCACATTATTCACTTATATCTTCCTAGGTTCTGGTTTATTCAGAAAGTGTCCTTGAGTGTTAAAATAAGTGTACTTAATATTCTTATCTTGGTTGCCAAGCCTGAAAGCCAGTTTCAATGAGGCAAAAGGAGTTGCCCTTGAAAGTTCAGAGGTGAAAATACTCCTCAGTAGGGGCACAAACTTCAAAACCGTGGGGCGGGGTTGGTGGTGGGGTTGGGGAACACCTTACTTTTAGGTTTTATATACCTTCTTAGAATTAAAAGCTGACATTGTATAATTAAGCTAACACACTACTTATTTAAAGATATCCTGACAGATTAAGTTTCCCTTCTTGAATTCTGGGAAAGTGTGTTACTGATTGTTAAAACATTAAAATTTGTATTAGGTCATCAATATTGAAGAACCAGTTTAGGTGGAAATTTATCTGATGAACGTAATCAAAGTAACACACTTAATTGTAAAAAAAGTTTAAAACAGTCTTTATTCAATGATTGAATAATAGAAAAAGATCTTGGAGACCTCTTAGTCTAATGGATTCATTTTAAAATTGGGAAAGGGAGTTTCAGAGAGTTAAATCACTTGCTGAATGTCATATTGCCACTTAATGAGATTTAAGAATGAACCTCAGGCACATTGATTTTCAGTTTAGTTTATTTCTACTAATCTAGTAATTCCCATACTGTTGTCTTTCAAAAATAACTACTAACTCTCCATTCCACACACACACAAAATTGATTCTTAAACTGATCATACCCCAAATCCCTTACTATTCTGAAATGAAATTAATATATAAACCACTTACACACTTAATAAAAATAAATGTAATGCAAAATGTAATAAAAGAAGAAATCAGATATTTTAAATACATTTCTAATATAATAAGATATATCCCATCATGTAAAATGTTCAAGTATGAATGTGTTGGAAAACATAATGAGGCACTCAGATACTTGCTCTTCACACTTCTGTAACCACCCAGTGGATTCACCTGGCCTGCTGCCTAGACAGAGCCAATTTATCAAGAGAGGGGACTTGCAGTGGAGGAAGAGTAATTCACGCAGAGCCAGCTGTGGGGGAGACGGGAGTTTTATCTTCACTCAAATCAGTCTCCCTGAGCATTCAGGGATCAGCGTTTTCAAAGATAATTTGGTGGGTAGGGGCTTGGGAAGTGGGGAGTGCTGATTGGTCAGGTTGGAGATGGAACCAAAGGGGTCTAAGTGAGTTTTTCTTGCTGTCTTCTGTTCCTGGGTGGGATGGCAAAAATGGTTGAGCCAGATTGCTGGTCTCAGTGGTGTCAGCTGATCTATGGAGTGCAGGGTCTGTAAAATATCTCAAGCACTGATCTTAGATTTTACAATAGAGATATTATCCCCAGGAGCAACTTGTGGGGGGCAGGAGGGTGCAGACTCTTGGAGCCAGAGGCTGCATGACCCCTAAACTGTAATTTCTAATCTTGTAGCTAATTTGTTAGTCCTGCAAAGGCAGACTGGTCCCCAGGCAAGAAGGGAGTCTTTTCGGGAAAGGCTATTATCAATTTTGTTTCGGAGTCAAACCATGAACTGAATTACTTCCCAAAGTTTGTTTCACCTATGCCCAGGAATGTAAAAGGACAGCTTAAAGGTTAGAAGCAAGATGAAGTCGGTTAGATCTGATTTCTTTCACTGTCATAATTTCCTCAGTTATAATTTTCGCAAAGGTAGTTTCGCTTCTGTGTAAAATTATAGAATTGTGGTAAATGTGATAGGAACTTTTTTTCTGAGAACAGAAATGATTTCTGATGAGTTATAACTCAAATACCTTATCAAATAATCACTCAAACACCATACCAGAGTTGTTGATGTTAGACAATTCTTGGTCAAGTTCCCAGGAGAACAAAGTAGAATTTTCTATTGAAGGTTTATCGAGAGGTTGCATTCCCAAAAATTCAGTATATGTTAAAATTATATAAAGCAAAAGTGAGTTTATGTACAAAACACAGTCTGTCACTAGGTTCCCATAATTAAAAGCAGGTTTACAGAGAGGCAGCATTACTTAGCAGTGGTTCTCAAAGTGTAGCCTAGGACCAGGGACATCAGCATCTGTCTTAGTCTGTTTTCTGTTGCTAGAACTGAATACCTGAGACTCGGTAATTTAAAACAAAGAAACTTATTTTTTATAGTTCTAGGGACAGGTAAGTCCAAGGTGAAGAGGCCACATCGAATGGGGTCCTTCTTGCTGGTTGAGACTCTTTGCAGAGTCCCAAGGCGGTACAGGGTATCACATGGCAAAGGGGGTCATGAGAGATGGTCAAACTAGTGCTTATTACATACCCACCCTCATGATAACTAACCCTGGATAACTCCATAATCCATTAATCTATTAATCCATGACGGATTCATCCATTCATGAGGGCACTGCCAATCACTTCTCAAAGGTCCCACCTCTCAGCACATGACTTTTGGGGGACAACCTATATTCAAACCATAGCATTCTGTCCCTGGCCCCCAGAATTCATGGCCTTCTCACAATTCAAAATATACTCATTCCATCCTAGTAGTCCCAAAAGACTTAACTTGTTCCAGCACCAACTCAAAAGTCTAATGTCTCATCTGTGAGTTTGTGAAATCAAAACAAGTTATCTACTTCCAAGAGACAATGGTGGGACAAGTATAGGGTATACACTGCCTTCCCAAATGGGACAAATAGGCCAGAAGAAAGAAGAGGCCCAAGCAAGTCAAAAACCTGGCAGAGCAGACTTAACTTTTGAGACTGGAGAATAATTTTTCTGCAAAAGAAGGAAGGAAAGAGGACTGGAGAGAAATAGGCTTAGAGATACACTTCTGGGATAGCCTCGGCCAGCCTAGCGGGGAACTCTAGTGCAAAGACTGCCCATAAGGGAGCTTGGCTTAAGCCCAAATGGCCAGGCCTGATACCTGTGCTGCACTTAGCAGTTGGCCTTGATTGAAAAGCTGAGGTGAATCCTGAAGTCACGATGGCTGGAAGCTGTCAGCAAAGGATACCCCTATGGCCAGGTGCTCTCTGGAAAAGAAATGGGAGCAGAGCGCCACCATGACAGCCACAGTGGGGAAACTTCTGTTTGAAATTATGTGTTGATTCAAAGCATGAAAAGGAGGCTGGACCATTTGTTCAGGCCTTATAATGTCCTGGGTACTGTACTCTGTTTCTGTCCTCCTGATCTTCTAGGTAGATGTCAAAACTCTCTTTCCTATGACCTCATGTTCTTGCATTCATCATTCATTATAATTACCTGAGTGAATGACTGTCTTTTCCACAAGGTTCCATGCTCCTTGACAGCAGGACTATATTATTTTTGTATATCAAAGTTCATCACAGAACCTGGTCAATGTTTACTCATTTATTCACTCAATAAACTGAGTAAAAGAAAGGAAAAAAATATAGGAAGCTAAGCAGGAAGGAAAGCAGAAGGAGAGAATAACGAAATTTCTGTGCAAGAAAACTCAGCTAATTAGACCTTACTATTATGGTGGAAGAAAAGAAATAATAAGTTTGCTTTGGTAATACTGCCCAGCTTGGTTGATTGCACTATAACAATGTTTCTCAAAGTTTTGTTCTCAGGACTCCTTTGCATTCTTAAAGGATATACAGACCCCAAAGAGCTTTTGCTTATATGGTCAATATCTGATCATATTTACCCTATTAGAAATGAAATGTAAAAAAAATAGAGTATTGACGTATTCATTTAACAATAAAAAATGAAAATAACACTCTTGAAGATACAGCTATAGTTCCAAAACAAAAAAAAACAAAAATTAATGGGAAGAGCAACATTATCTTATAGATTTGCAAAATCTTTAATATCTGACTTAATGAAAGAGTGCTATCTTATCTACTTCTGCATTCCATCTATTGAGATATGTTGCTTTAGTTGAATATGTAAAAACCAGCATTATACAGATATATAATTTAAAGTGAGTAATGTAGAGAACTCCTGCAAGGATCCCCAGGTCCTTGGAGCACATTCGGAAAACCTCTTCAGTAGAATAATTTTCCACTCTGAGATCTCTCACTGACAGCTGTCTCAAAAATATGTGCCCTTTGTCATAAGGTAAAGAAGGATGGGCAGAGAGTGTGGTTGGATGACTATGGCACAACTGCAAGAATGGAAAACCACAGAAAGCATAGCCCTTACAAATTGTGGCTCACTAGTGTTACTTCTGCATATCAGGCATCTGAATATTCTAGATTTATTCAGTTAAGATATGTAAAAAAAAAAAAAAAATAGGGGAACATTTTTTAATGTGATGGAATAAGAGTTTATGACATTAGAAAAATAATAATCATGCTTTTTATTTGAATAGTTTATTTTCAGCTGCATAGTACATTCACATTTTGTGTCAACCTGAGAGTCATCTTCCAGATGTTATTACTCCCATTTTACAAATAAGGAAACTGAGGCTCAGAAAAGATAAGTGACTTTTTAATAAAAATACTACTGGTGAATAGAAAGCTGTAACCAACAAGACTTCTGGCTTTAAGTCCAATTGTTAGAATGGAGTTAAGAGAGTGAGATTTTGTCTAATTATTGATGCAGTCAAATATAAAATCAAGAAAAACAAAGATTTTACAAGTGAACTATACACATGATGCATGTTGAGTCACCTGTGGAACTGTGAATTACTGAGATAGTCTCTACTGTGTGATCCCACTCTCACTTCACTATTTCTGTTAAATAAACCAAGTTTTGAAATGAAAATTTTGAGAAACATTATTGTTTGCTAATAGATGAGGATTATCCCATAGACCACACAAGTAAGAGGAATGCTGAAGAGACAAGGACAAACTTCATGAATGTGTCCACTTTGCTCTGTTTCCACCAATACGACTCTGGTCCAATATGCCATCATTTCTTGCTGGACTATAGCAATTACCTTCTAATTTCATTTTCTTTTCATTGAATTTAACAAGCCAGGAACCTAAGTGCCTTCCTTGGTTCTTGTCTCTCCTGTCTCCCACCCTGTGTCTGATCAGTGGGTTTGACTGAGTCTACCATCACTACTTTGATTTTTTTAATTTAAATGTGAATCATTAATTCCCTTGCTTAATACTCCTCAGTAGGTTACCTTTTTATCATGTTTCAGTAAAATCACAAGACCCTACATCATTGGCCCCATCTATCCCTTTGATCCTCTAGTTGTTCACTATCCCAGGAATCTGCTTTCTATTTGATCCTCAAACCGTCTAGACTTCTCTCTTCATTAGCTTTTCACTTTGTTATTTTTCTCTGCCTGAAATAATTCATGTCATTTTTCCAAAAACTGCTCATTCTGTTTGGGAAATTCTCACTGATAAATATTTTACCTTCTCAGAAAGGCCTCCACTAACCATAATGTTTATGGTGGCCTTTTCCAGCTCTTCAATTTTATCACTATCAGCTGAAGAATGAGGAAGTTAATAAATACAGAAAAGAGAGCTTTGTTTCTCATAAAGGGTTGCAGCCTGCAGGGTGGCCATCCTGACAGGCTGGGAACTGTAGCCTCTGGCCAGAAGCTGGAAACAAATACTTTGAGAGTGGAAAGAATAAGACAGGGATTTATACTGAATGAGGTGGGCAAATATACATATTCAACAAGCTATAGGAGGAGTCATGAATATTTATGAAAGGAGAAAGATGTGCATGTGCAATTTTGCTCCATGCTTCTCTGTGGGACCCATGTGCAAAAACCGGGGCATTAGCACCATCTGAGGGTGGAGTTTTTGACCTTCTCATATCAAAAGGTGAAGCAGAAGACACAAAAATCCTCACTACTCATCTTCCTGTAGATTTCCAGAACCGCTTCATGGTAGGTGGTCCCTCATTAGGAAGGAATGCGGGTTGGTTGTCTTGTTGAAACTGCAAAAAGAAGGGGCAGCATCGGGCATTGGTTGTTATCAGTGATGGAGTATTTTCAAAGGGCTGGTTTCTGTTTAACCCAGGGTTGTCCAATCTTTTGGCTTCCCTGGGCCACATTGGGAGAAGAAGAATTGTCTTTGGCTACATGTGAAATATGCTAACACTAACAATGGCTGATGAGAAAACAAAAAACAAAAAACAAACAAAAAAAAAACCTTTACAAAAATCTCACAACGTTTTAAGAAAGTTTACAAATTTGTGTTGGGCCATATTCAAAGCTGTCCTGTGCTGCATGTGGCCCATGGGCTGTGAGCTGGACAAACTTGCTTTAACCCTTAGGAAAGAAAGCTTAATGGTGGTTAGGAAGCAAGGGGGTTTAACGAGGCATGTCCAACTTCCCATTCCGTTGTGGCCAGTAACTCAGTTTTCAAAGTTTCTCTGGAATACCCTGGGCCAAGAAAGGGTCCATTCAGTCCATTGAGGGGCTTAAGTTTCATTTTAGTTTTTCATCATCCTATTTGTTTCCAGGTAATATTTAAAATTGCCTGTAATTATTGCATTTTCTTGTGCATTATGTATCTGCTTTACTGGAATATAAACTCTATGCAGCTTGAGCCTTGTCTGTCTTTTTCACTACTGTATCCCTAGGACATCATAGGCGCTCAATAATATTTATTTAATGTTGATGAAAACTAATTACTCTCCAGGTTTAACTTTAACAACAACAACAAAGAGTAGGTTTATTGGGAACAAATTTTCCTTTGCCAAGCATTTGTGTCAATAGATGATAAATTTTATATTTCTTCCTTTTTTTCTGGAACAGAGTCTCACTCTGTCACCTAGGCTGGAGTGCAGTAGTGTGATCTCAGCTGTAGCTTCTGCTCCCCGGGTTCAAGCCATTCTCCTGCCTCAGCCTCCTGGGTAGCTGGAACTACAGGCGCCTGCCACCATGCCTGGCTAATTTTTGTATTTCTCGTAGAGATGGGGTTTTGCCATGTTGACTAGGCTGGTCTCAAACTCCTGACCTCAAGTGATCCACCCACCGCGGCCACCCAAAGTGCTGGGATTACAGGCATGAGCCACTGTGCCCAGCCAAATTATGTTTCTTACCCCATGCTGTTCACCTTCGGAGATATTCATCTAGCACAGGGACTTCATTTTCAGAGATACTTATCTAGCACAAGGGATCTGGGGAACCCCAGCAGTATCAGGGATTTTACATCAACATGCTAGTGTGAATCAGTTTGGAAGCTATGAAAGTTGACCCTGGATGACTTTACATATATTTAGCTTGCTAACTTCAAGTCAAGTTATAAACATATGTTGGGCAATCGGATGTTAAACCCTATGTCAACAGCATTTTATCTTCAAAATTTTGTGGTGTGACTTGACTCCTCTTCTCCTTATAGGCTATTGCTTAGAGGGAAACATGAAGTCAAACAAAGTAAATTTTAAACAAGCAAAACTGTAGAGAGTCTTGGCATGAAGAGAGCAAAGCTGGGCCAGCAGCTGGTCTGAGGATGGCAGGTTTAAAGGTCAAAACTATCAGTTTCTCCAGTTGAGAGATTTCATTTCTTTTCCAAGAATCAGATAACTTACCCAAGTAATGATAGGGGAATATTTAAAATATTGTATTTGCATAATCAGTTGCAGAAATCAGGCTCATTAATACATGACTCTTCCACTTTATTTTTTATTTTTATTAGAGACAGTCTCATTCTGTTGCCTAGGTTGCAGTGCAGTGGCATAGTCCACTGAAGCCGCCAGCTCTTGGCCTGAAGCAATCCTCCCACCTCAGCCTCTCAAAACACAGGGATTATAGGTGTAGCCTGTTGCAACTGGCCTCTCCTTTCACTTTAAACACAGAACCCTTCAGGCGGATAGATAGATAGATAGATAGATAGATAGATAGATAGATAGATAGATAGATAGATAATAGAAAAATAGAAAGAATGTGAATAAATAACTTTGCTGCAGATAATAAAGACCAAGGTAACAGAACTCTGAGGAATAAAAGACCTCATTTTCATTGGTGCCTACTCCGTTCTTGTCTTTGTGTCTTCTACTTAATTATATTTATATTTATATTGTATGATGAGACATAAAATTCTCTAAATTTTACTTAACATTACACCAAGTGCATTTTGCCATTGTGCTGTAGTTGTCATTGTTCTTTTCCCTGACTTTCCTTTTCCCTTCTTTTCTTGCCATACACACCCTGACAAGCAAGGTAATGTACGTTCACTCCCTGGTGTGTATCCTTCCCTCTTTTATAATCTTATCTAGCCATTTACAAATATGCATAAGAAGTAGGGGACACATTACTTAAGGGCACAGATTCTGGAACCAGAATGCATGGTTTGAATCTTGGCACTGACCCTACCTGTGTGACTTTAGGAAACTTACTGATCTTCTGTGACTTGGTTTCCCCATCTGTAAAACCAAGACAATAAGAATAACTATCTCATATGGTTATAATGAAGTTTTAAATAATTATGTGAAAAGACACTATTATTAGAACAATACTGTCATAGAATAAGCACTGTAAAGGCACTATTATTATTACTTTGATGCATACGTGTATGGATTTTTGTGGCTTTTTATTTTCATGAAATGGGAACATACTATATACATTTCTCCTCAACCGAATTTTCTTTCTTTCATTAATTCTTCTTAACCTGATTTCATTCTTAACAAAATTCCTCCATTCTTAAAAATACATTACAGAGATCCCTTGACATCAATAAATTGAATTCATGTATAGAAAATACCTGATTGGGATTTAAAGTCTGTAACACATCTATTTAACCATTTTCTTATCAATGGACATTTGGATTATTTCCAGGTATTTTAGCATTATCATTTTTTGCCAATGCAAACAATGTTTCAATTAAAATTTTTGAACATATATCTTTCCTACAGATTCTTTTATTTCTATAGGAATGTGATGAGAACTAATTGCTAGGTCAATAGACATTGCTAGATTAAATGTCCAGAACAGACTTAGCTAATCACATTTCCACCAGGAATGTCAGTCCTCTCACGTCCCACCTGACCTCTTCCTCAAACACTTTCATTCTCTTCTGAGCTACTGTAAACATTTTTTAATTTAAATATTTCAAATTGTTGAAATATTTCAAATAATTGTTCTTTAATTTTAATATTGTCGCTCTGAAACACCTAAAACCTAGTTTTCTATATGATGTGATATGTAAGTTGTCTTTTCATCTAGCCAGTGGTACCAGAACAATTTAATAAATAAATATTATTTTCCGGCCGAGCACGGTGGCTAACGCCTGTAATCCCAGCATTTTGGGAGGCCGAGGCGGGCAGATCATGAGGTCAGGAGATTGAGACCGTCCTGGCTAACATGGTGAAACCCCGTCTCTCCTAAAAATACATAAAATTAGCTGGGCATGATGGCGGGTGCCTGTAGTCCCAGCTACTCAGGAGGCTGAGGCAAGAGGATGGAGTGAACCCAGGAAGCGGAGCTTTCAGTGAGCCGAGATTGCGCCACTGCACTCCAGCCTGGGTGGGGGACAGAGCGAGACTCCGTCTCAAAATAAATAAAAAAATTAATAAATAAAAAATAAATAAATATTATTTTGCCTCTAAATTTCAGTAACAAATTCTGGAGTATTTTGCTGTTTTGTTTCAGCAATTAGCTTTAAAGCAAGTTTCGACACTATTCTTTTTTACATATTTCTCAGCTTTTCTCTGGCATTTTTCCCCTCCATATAATTTTTTTTTTTTTGAGGCGGAGTCTCGCTCTGTCACCCAGGCTGGAGTGCAGTGGTGCAATCTCGGCTCACTGCAAGCTCCGCCTCCCGGGTTTACGCCATTCTCCTGCCTCAGCCTCCGGAGTAGCTGGGACTACAGGCGCCCGCCACCTCGCCCGGCTAGTTTTTTGTATTTTTTAGTAGAGACGGGGTTTCACAGTGTTAGCCAGGATGGTCTCGATCTCCTGACCTCGTGATCCACCCGTCTCGGCCTCCCAAAGTGCTGGGATTACAGGCTTGAGCCACCGCGCCCGGCCCTCCATATAAATTTTAGGATCACTGTTTCTGTTTTCAAAATTTTTTATTACTTACAAAATTGTATATTTTTATTTAATGAAGCATTTGATGCATCTAAATTTGGATATAATTTTTTTAAAAAAATCTTGGGATGTATTCATCTACCCTGATATTTTGTTTATTTTTAACTTATTAATTTCATCTTTTATTAGTTCTAATTTTTTCTTCCTACTTTGTCTCAGCTTATTTCTTCTATTCTAATTTATTAACAGTACTTGGTACCTCGTTTTCAATCCTTTCCTTAAAAAACAAAGACACATTAGGCTCTAAGTTTTCTTCTGAGACAAACTTGCATCCCACAAGTTATAATATAAAGTGCTTCTTTTCCTTTGTATTAAAAAGTTTAATTTAGGTTTGATTTCTAGCTTGTTCTATAGGTTATTAAGGAGTCAGTTGCTTATTATAACAAGTTAAGTTTTTATTATAATTTATTTTCTTATTTTAGTAGTTTGGAGAATGTGGCCTATAAAATGCCAATATTTAAGATTTTTTTCTTTTTTTTTGAGATGGAGTCTTGCTCAGTTGCCCAGGCTGGAGTGCAGTGCGTGATCTCGGCTCACTGAAAGCTCCGCCTCCCGGGTTCATACCATTCTCCTGCCTCAGCCTCCTGAGTAGCTGGGACTACAGGCACCCACCACCACGCCCGGCTAATTTTTTTGTATTTTTAGTAGAGACGGGGTTTCACCGCGTTAGCCAGGATGGTCTCGATCTCCTGACCTCGTGATCTGCCTGCCTCGACCTCCCAAAGTGCTGGGATTACAGGCGTGAGCCACCACGCCCTGCAGATTATTAATGCTTTCTTTGTGGCGAAGGTAACAACTGAGTTTTATGACATGACCGTATAAAAAATTACATTTTACTGCTCAACAGGCCTGTGATATACACTCAATATGATTGGATTAAATCTCTTCATGACCTTGCTTTTTTTTTTTTTTTGTCTGTTTTAACTTTCAATTCTGAAAGAGTAATTGAAATCTTTCAATGTAGCTTCACTCTAACTTTTCATTTATTAATTACATGTTCTTAATAGATTTGGTTGCTATGCTAGTTGGTACACATCCATGTATGTATATTATATCTTGTTTGAAACTTATATTTTTGCCTATTCATAAGTGTTGCACAATAGCCCTCTCCTCTGGAAATTCTGCCTAAGCCAGCCTCAAATGTTCTCTCAAACACTTGCCAGCTTGCCAGCGCTGGGTTTTATCTCATTCCAGCATCTAGTTAAGATTGAGTTTAGAAGGAGAGAATTCTAGGAATGCAAATTCATACTGTTATTAGGTGCCTTATGTTTTTAACTTCTAATACTTTCTTTCGTTTTTCGGCTTCTATAATGTTAACAGGCCTTCTCACTGATCTAGGGTACAGATTACTGACAACAGTATTATTAATAAACTAGGAGGAATAAAGAAATTAAGTTAAAGGTGAGAGCATGGAGAGAGGCAGCAGGTATGGGTGTGTGTGTGTGTGTATATATATATATATACATATATATACACAAATATATATTATATTTGAGATGGAGTCTTGCTCTGTCGCCCAGGCTGGAATGCAGTGGCACGATCTTGCCTCACTGCAACCTCCACCTCCCAGGTTCAAGTGATTCTCCTGCCTCAGCCTCCTGAGTAGCTGGGATTACATGCGCCCGCCATCATGCCCAGCTAATTTTTGTATTTTTAGTAGAGACAGGATTTCACCATGTTGGCCAGGCTGGTCTTGAACTCCTGACCTTGTGATCCCCCTGCCTTGGCCTCCCAAAGTGCTGGGATTACAGGCATGAACCACTACACCCAACCTCATTTTTATAATAACAGTTACTGTTTATTAAGTGTCTATTATCTATAGACAATACATATATATTCACACTGTCTAATCCTTACAGGTACACTATAAGGCAGGCATTATTTACTTCATTTTGGAAATGAAAAAGTGTTCCAAACAAAGAGATTAAGCATCTCAATAAACATCATGCAGTTAATAAGTAGCTAAACTAGAAGGCTTGGTTGATTTGCAATTTATGAAAAGTCACATACCTGTTTCTTCCCAATACACCATACTGTCTTACTTGTATACCGACTAAAAAGATATTCTGGTTATACTGAATAAATGGTCATCCACTTACAATATAATAGGTATAATGCTTTTTTAATAACTGTATTTATTCAATAAATATCTATTCAACATGAAGTACTTACTAGTAAGCGTTGCAGCTACTAATCAAGAGGAAATGACAATAGAATAGTTATTTTTGGAAGAAAGTTCATTCAAATGGGGATATGTCTTTGAAGTACCTGTGGGATATAATAATGGAGTTGCCTAGTAAAAGGCTGGGACCATTGGTGTGGACTCGGAAATGGTCATTCAATCTTGCAATAAATATTTATTGAGCATCTACTCTCTTCAAGGAATAGGCAGACAATGAGAATACTTAAAAGGTGTTCAGGCTACCTTAGGCACTGGCTAACACAGTTTTTATTAGTCATCACTAAATAAAGGAGAACTGATGTTATAAGCATAGAGATCACCCAAAGAAAGCCTATATCATGCAGGGGACAAGGGGAAAGAAAGGGCTGAAGATAGTTTAAAGTAAAATTTAACAAAAATGTTTAAGAAGATAAATTTTGTGAAGCTTATCTTCAAAAAAGATAAATTAAGATATGCAGGAAAAGGACCAAGTAAGAACGAATGATATGATAAAAGCAAGGAAGTTTTGATCTAATATTTGATGAATGAATTTTTGCTTCAGCCATCCCTAAGTCATAGCCAACTTTGGCTTCTATCTTCAGGACCATATGCCAAATTGGTGTCCCATTTCTTGGGCTCCTGGCAAATATTCCTAGCTTATTGGGACACTTATCAGAAATCTGGGGTCAACCGCCCCTAATCTTCTAGAGAACTTAGGCCCCACTGAAACTGCTGTGTGGCCACTCCTGATGCACATTACTATGAGCATGTGGTTCTGTGCTATAGACTGAGCAGCATGTTAAACCTGGTAGGTTTCATTATACTGTTATACCACAATGTGTCATGTACTGAGAGGCTTTTTAAACATTTTAAATGCCAACTTATCATTTTTCTCTCATAAAAGGATACAGAAACATTATCACAAGTTGAACTTTCTAGTTGCTTAGAACCTGAATGAGGAGGAGTAATTAAAAATTAGTGTCCCATGCTGGACTGTCTTTCTTGATTTTTCTTTAGAAAATTTAAAAGTTGTAGGCAACAAACCTGTTGCATAATTGCAAGAGTTAATTAAGGAAAACTCATCTGCGTGTGATTCATATGACATGTCTAAAAGTCAAAACGAAACTATCATCTAATTTTCTGAACTAAGTTTAACATGGTTCCTTAGAAGGCTGAAAAAACAAACTGTTCCCTCTGTGGTTATAATTTCTGATGTTGTTAAATTGAATCCATTAATAGAAAAATTATTGATTCAGGGGTATTATTAGATATCGCTATAGACACATAGACAATAAATATTTAGAGAATCTCTATGATTCTCCCTAGAACTCAACTTGCACAAAACTGTCATTTTAAATCACAGAAATACTCAGAATATCTGATACATATATTGGAAAAAGTATCTGCTAGGAGCCAAGAAACTTGGCTTATAATTATATCTCTGTCACCAACTTATTTGGACATTGAGAAGATCAAACCATTTCTGTGATTCATTACAGGTCAAATTAGGGATAATTGCCATGCCTATCTCACTACATTTTTATGAACATTGAAAAAAATTCACTTGTTCAAGAAAGATTCATTCATTCATACAAGTGCATATTTACTTACTCCATGCTAAGCTGTGTTAGCAGCAGGGAGTCAGCAATGAACATGGCAGATGAGACCCTTGCTCTCATGGAGCTTAAATTTAAGCCAGAAATAAAACCTCAGTTACCTGTGGGATGAGTATCACAAACATAAGTGTCAGTATCATAATGATAACGTATGGTAGTTTAGGAAGTCAGAGAACTCTCTGAGAAAGTGATAGGCTGAGCTCTGCAGGGTAAGAGTTGTGTATGCCAACAACATTTAAAGTCAAGGAAAGAGCATGTTGAATAGGTCTATAGAAATTTGAGGAAGTGTGAATAATCCAGAATAGCTAAAACCATGAGTAGTGAAAAAGAAGTGAAAGATTATAGTTATGAAAACACATTGTGACATGCCTAGGGAGAACACAACATGGTTCAAATATTTTGGAAAGCATTTTGGTAAAATGAAATAAGAATTTCAAATTATCTTTTTAGCATTTTTTTAGATAATTTCATATCTGCACAGGTATCCTATTAAAAATCATATAATATACAGACAAAATTAAGAGCAATGATGTTTATTAATGTGTATTTATAGTAGAGAAAAATAAAAATTATACAGGAATGAGCAAAAAATTATGGTTTGTGTAAATGAGGAAATATTTGCAGCTAATAAAAATCTGTACATGGAGTTCATAATAATAGGAGAAAATATTTGTTTAATAATACTAAAAGAAAGAAGGAGGGGGCAAGGCAGACATGGGTCCAGGTAAATAATAATCACTCCATGAATCTCTGTCATGATTGATGAACTCTCAGATGAGGATATCCTAATTTTATATAGGGATTTCTGGCAAACCTATCCACCTCTCCTCTGGAAAAGACAATATCTTGATTATGTTGGAATGTCTCCAGAAAGAAGATGGAAACATCTCATCTTCGCTCTCCTGGTGAGCAAATAAATCTGTCCTTTGACCTGTAAGGAGACACTATTTCTAGCTTCAAAGAAGCTCTTTGCTATGGGAACAACCTTGAAAAGATAACCTAATACAAGATCAATAGAAATGCCATGGAGAAATGCCTTTCCAATGCCCTATTTTTTTTTCAACTTTTAATTTTTTTTTTTACTGTAAATATTTTTTAGTGTTTTAGAAAGGGTTACTATAATGAGCACATGACATTCATTATTGTGGGGAAAATGGACAGTTGGCTACATAGTGACTCAAGTTTCTTCCTGCCTCATAAGTGTTAGCTAACCTAGGAAAGTTTCTGACACTAGTTAGATGTAGCAACTTCTCAGAGCCGTTTCTATTAAATGACAGCTCAAGACATACTCTGTCTAAACTTGAATCTACTTTAAATTATATGATGTAGTGATTCCATGTAGCAGGGGCAAAAACCCAAACCCACAATTGAGTGAATAATTAAAATTATTTAAAGGAAATTTCCCAGTCATAATATTAACAGTGTATTGTTTAATTCCTTGAGTCAAGTGATCCAATACATTATGCACAGAAAGACCTTTGTAAATATATTTTTAAATAAAATTCAAGTAGTTTGACTCTATGCACATGTTAATTCCACAGAATATTTCTGGAACAAAAACAGAACTTGCAGTTTTGAAGAGAAATGTTAAAAAAGTGTGGTAAATAAAAATTACTGGATAGTTAAACATAAGAGACAAGGAAACTATAAAGTTTAAGAATATGTAGCTTATTATTTTCTCCATTGAGATCCAGTATGATGTTCTCAATTTGTAAGATGTTGTGCAAAGAATATTGTCTCAAAATTGCATTAGGGAAATCACTTTAGTGTCAGAAGACCTAACTTTGGCAGCCGCTTACTAAATGTATTATCTTGGGTAATTTCTCTGAGGTTTAGATATTCTCATAATAAAACAAAGATAATTCTCACCTTAAAGAGCTGTTGTCAGGATCACATGTGATGATATACATGAAAGTACTTTGTAAATTGTAAGATTTATAATAGAAAGGTAAAAGTTTATTACCACTAAACTGAGTGGTAGTGACTTAATACACAGAATATGATAAAGGCTGTGAGTTTTAAATACAGTGTGAGGAGAGCATGAAGAAGGGAACCATTCTTCTAATTCTTCTAAAGGCAAGGAAGAGATTTGAATCTAAGGAAGAGAGGTTATAGCTAGTCTGTGATGGTTGCACATGTTTTGCTTTTACAGTAAGAGCAGAGTGAGAACAAGAGCTAGTGAGCAAGAGAGAGAGAGAGGAGAAGATGAAAGAGAGAGAGAGAGACAGAAAAAGAGAAACTGACTTAGGTAGGGTACCTTAAGCAGAGGGAAGAATTTAGCAAAGAGGCATGAAAGTTTCTATTTTGTTTGCACAAAGTTTCAATGTGACAAAACAGTGAAATTTAGCTTAGGGGTAGCAATTTTTCTACTAATTTATCAATGATGTCTGAAATTTCACTTTTATGATGAATTCCTTTGGATCATTGAGAAAGTCCTTCCTGTTCTTTCTTCTGTACAACAGCTACACAGTGTACCTGGTTTCATCACCATATTGACTGCATGCTTCATTTAATTTATTTATTTGTCTGCTTTCCTAAGCATGTTTCTAGGTGGTGGGCATGGCAGGAAGTCCTGTAATTGATGCTATTCAGGTTGAGAATAGGCTTCAATAAATATTTATTGAATTTAATTGCTCTGGTTAAAATGCAAACACTTCTGAAAACTGTAACAAAATATGCCTACATTATGGCCTCTCCACTAATACAATTTAAAAAATCACTTCTAACTTCAAAGTTAGGTAAGATTATTTTTCCCACACAATCCCGTAGTGATACTAGAGAAAGTGGTTAAAAGATTTTAATTGAGATAAAGCCCAGAGAGAACAGCATAGCAGGAGGGTCCTGGGCCCTCAAGTGTGGGAGGTTCCCAGAGATTGAGAAAAAAGGAAAGGAGAAACATAGAAAAATAAAAAACCTTGGTCTTCTTCGTATTTTTTCTAAGAATCTGCTCTCCTGACCTTCAAGAAATTCATAGTTCTTTTGAGAGGAAAAGAGTAGCAAGCAAAAAACAGTAAACAAGGAAGAACTTTATATCCAGGTTTTCCAAATTCTGACCATGTGAAGTTGATTTATGGAGTGGAGGAAGCAAAACGCATCAAAGACACATATTAACCAGTAGTGTGTCTTCTATTCATGCATGACTTTCATATGTGCATATTAATAGACCCTGTTGCTGTTAATAAAATAGAAGTTATGTAAGATAATTCAGAGCTATTTAATCAAAATATATGTTATTTAGCATCTAACTATAAAGGTAGTACTACCAAGTTGGGGAAAAAGGAAGTTGTCATTGACAAACTATTTTTGTTTTAATAATTTAAAATGAAAATATGGGAAAGACTACTGCACACTATCTTTGAAAGACTGTTTTTGGCATTTCCTACCTCAGAGTCGTGAAAACTGATATCAGGCCACACTCTACCATTAACTAGCTGGTGACTTGGGGAAAACCACTTTTTCTTACTGAGTCTTTGACTTAATTTTTCTGTGCTAGTAAAATGTGGATTAGAATAATCAAGAAAGAATATTGTATAACTGTGAATGAGATTCAGGAGTGATAATTCCCCTGTATAAAGATTTACCAAAATTCCAGCGATGTGAAATTTGGTTATTTGAATTTCAGAAGAAAGGAGAGAAAACTACTTTTATCAAACACCTGCTATTTCAGATATTTTGAATTACCTTAAAAATATAATCCCCATAAACCCTGAGATAGTATAATAATCTGCAAGTTACTTATCTTGTAGAGAGTCCACAGCTTGTAAATAGCAGTGTCACCATTCAAACCTTGGTCAGTGTCCAGTTCCCATGCTCTGTCAGTATGCCATATACTGAATGCACCCAATTTTTAATTTTATAAACATAAAAGGAAAGATTCCTATCCACCAAGACATGAAAAATCTAGCATTATCCTGAGCCTCTGCTACCTCTTTGCAAATTACCCCTGTAGCAACTCAAGAAGCATTTATAGTAAGCAAATATCTCTTACTTTAGGGAAAGCTTTGGGGTCAAGAAGCTAAGCCATGTGGCACAGCTCACAAAGCCACAAGGCATGATGTTTCACTTGTTGATGAGTAAAGTAATTTTTAACATCCTTGTTTTGAAATAAGAGTAACTACTGCCTAGATGGATCCCATAGCACATAGAGGTGTAATGTGGGATGTGAGAGGAGGTAAGTGGCTACAGAACGTGAAGAGTGGAAGGTGCAGTCAAGCTTCAAGGGATTAGTAAACTAACACTGAAAAAAGGAAGTGGTTTCTGTAGCTGCTGATAAAACCCTCATATGCCCTGTCGGAATACATATGCCACCTAAACTCAGTGTTAATTTCCATTTCTTTTTCTCCCTGGCTTCATCTTTTCTTGTACAAATGAAGGGTGTGAAAGGGAGGAACAGAATGTTTTCATAGGGGGAAGTATTTTAAAACTTTTGAGTCATGCTTTCTTTTCCCTAAAAGTAGAGAATTTGACTATGTTTATTTTTTTAGTTTTGATATCCTGATATCACAGTTTTACAATTTAAAAATGTATTTTAAATGGGTATCCGTAAAACATTTAAAAACATTTGACATTTTTAGAAATAGACAGAAATGGGCTTATTCAAACATGGAAAGCACAAAGCATCTACTGATTTTTTTCCCCCCAACAAGTTAATATAGCTAAATAGAGTAATACTGCTATCAGAAGTATGTACTCATTGAATGCAAATTCAGTATCTCTCGAATGGGGTGAGGACAGCGAAGGAGGTTTTACTGAAAGAAAACTTAACCAAATAAGAAAAAAAAAAATGTAGGAATAGTTTTCAGTTATTAACTTTGCTAAATAATTAGTAACAAAAAATTACCCAGTAAAAGAATAATTTAATGTTTTACCATTGTTTGTTAAATAATAATCCAAACACATGTTCACCAGCCCTGTATCTTCTTTCTCACTCCATTCCGACAAGTTTCTCAAAATGTATCAGTCTGTATATTCATCCCTGTTTACCTTCACCCCTAGTCATCCACCAGCCCCTATCCCTCAACCTCCACTGAAGACAGGGAGGAGAATTGTTTTTCTCCTCACCATTAAGCGGCACTGACCACATCTGTTTTATACTGCTGTAACCTCATTAACTAGCAAATTACCTGTTGAGTGGATGAACTAATGTTTGTTTCTTAAGGTGAAGTATCTGAAGCACAGGCAGAATCCGCCCTACCCAGTGGAAAATTGAGAGCCCTAATTTTTAACTCTGGTATTTGGCTAAGATGTCTGTTTTCATGAACAGAAGGCCTTCTCCGCATTTGAGCAAGGAAGAAGGGCAAAGCTAGCTCTAGAAATAATTGCCGACTTTGAATTCTCACTCTTTCTGCTCCTAGTCACGGTTTTTCTACTCTCCCTAGCGGCAAATGATTTGCTTCTCCCAGGGAAAAAAACCCTTAAATTTAACGAGGGTCTTTAGTGATTGCATTTCAGACTTCCTTTTGAACAAGTACATATTCTTTACTAAAAAAGAAAAAAAACCGGCTGGGTGCGGTGGCTCACGTTTGTAATCCTAGCACTTTGGGAGGCCAAAGCGGACAGTTCACGAGGTCAGGAGGTGGAGACCATCCTGGCTAACACGATTAAACCCCGTCTCTGCTAAAAATACAAAAAATTAGCCGGGCGTGGTGGCGGGCTCGGAGAATGGCGTGAACACGGGAGGCAGAGCTTGCAGACAGCGGAGATCGCACCAGTGCACTCCAGCCTGGGTGACAGAGCGAGACCCCGTCTCGAAGAAAAAGAAAAAGAAAAAGAAAAAAACCCAATGGAAAAATGAGCCAGGGATACAAATTAGTAGTTTAAATGAAATAAAATAATCCTGGTTAATACTTCAAGATGCATATTAAAATATTGATTAATTTTACCTATAAGGATGATAAAAATGTAACAGGATATGTCATATCCAGTTTGGATGAAGATGTGTGAAAATAGGCACTTTGCTGTACTATTGATGGGTACAATAATAGAAATAGCATTTCCTGAAGAGCCATTTGTTAATGTTGATCAAAATTTTAAGTTCATATAGTGCTTTGACTCTACAATTCCATGGATAAAAGTTAATTACACGTTGGGCGCAGTGGCTCACGCCTTTGGGAGGCTGAGGTCAGGAGTTCAAGACCAGCCTGGCCAACACTGTGAAAACCCATCTCTACTAAAAATACAGAAATTAGTCGGGCATGGTGAGGCATGCCTGTAATCCCAGCTACTCGGGAGGCTGAGGCAGGAGAATAGCTTGAACCCAGGAGTGCAGTGAGCCAAGATAGTGCCATTACACTCCAGCCTGGGCCACAAGAGCAGAACTCTATTTTTTAAAAAAAGCAAAATAATAATATCATTCTTATAATCATAAATGATGAGTAATATGCAAGTGTTTAAGAAAATTAAGGAAAACAGATACTATTGGCCAGTCACGGTGGCTCAGGCCTGTAATTCCAGCACTTTGGGAGACTGATGCGGGTGGATTGCCTGAGGTTGGGAGTTCAAGACCAGCCTGGCCAGCATGGCGAAACCGCATCTCTATTAAAAATACCAAAATTAGCCAGGCGTGGTGGTGTGCACCTGTAATCCCAGCTACTTGGGAAGCTGAGACAGGAAAATTGCTTGAACCCGGGAGGCAGAGGTTGCAGTGAGCCAAGATCGTACCATTGCACTCCAGCCTGGGCAGCAGAGCAAGACTCCATCTCAAAACAAAAACAAAAACACATACTATGGAATACTTATGGAGTTGTCAAGAAAAGAATAAGAACTTTAAACACAAACATAGAAGATGACCAAAATACATGATGTGCAACAAAAGTTATCTGGTAAGAGAATATCTGTAATTTTATGTTTGTATATATATTTTTTAAAAGTCTCAGAAAACCAGAAAACTCTTAACAATGGTTGCTTTGAGTTGGGGTAGGAGGGAAGGTAACATGTATGTACCTCTGTGTTCCAAGTGATAACTTTCTCTGATATTCTAGGAGGCTACGATTTTTATTGCCCGCTTTTCATATTGTAAATTCAGTACAGACAAATTTTAAAGCAAAATTTAAACTCTAATTTATTTAAGAGAACGGTTTTGTTTTTCTATGTTCCTTTTCCCCCACTTCATATATTATTTGACTAATATATCTGTGCCATGCACCCTACTGGAAAACTGCAATGCTGCAATGCATAGGCAAGCACACTCTTATACACACACACACATGTCCCTAGTCTCGCAGAGCTAACACCCTCCCTGACCCCAGCCATACACCCACACTAAAGTTTCTGCTCTTATAGAGTTAACAGACTTTATCTGTGTACATATATTTGTTTACATTGTTGTTACATAGAACTTATGCCTACTATTATTTTGTGTAGCATAATATTTTATTATCTGAATTTAGATTAATTACATTGAATATGCCATCAAAGAGAAGCCTCAAAATACATATAATTATTCCCCTATAGTTGGGCATTTGGGATATGTACACCTTTCCCCTTTAATGGATCTGTTATCTAGTGAGTTGTTAGTATCTACACATAAATCATTAAGGATGCTAAGAAGAAAATTGGGGATGGTGTCCCAGAGATGTTTCCTATGAATCCTCTTACTACGCAGACCCTGGTGAAGAAACAGCTATGTTAATACCTTCTGCTTCTTGTGTATCTCCTATAAGCCAAGCACTTTGCATTTGTATCTCCTTTAACTGTCACAGTAACAGTGCAGTACTAGTATCCTTATTTTTGCAGTGAGAAAAGAGAATTCAGAAATATTTTGTAAGGAGGAAATGACTCACCATCACTTCAAAAAGTCTCCTCTTATTATTGCCTCTTTCAGCTCAGGAACTTGATTAATGCTTACATAATCATCACATTTAATCTTCCTAAACTCCAGTCAGATACATATCCTTATCTCAAAGTTATATCTGAGAAAATTGAAAGAAAATAAAATATTAGGTTCATATCAGAGACTCTTACTAAGAGACACTCTTAGCAAGGGTATTGGGCAACATGAACTGGTGATGCCATCTAACTGTGAAACTCCCACCACACCCCCAATACAGGGGTGAACTCTCCGTTGCAGGTTTTTCTTGATTTTCATTACTGAATAGCCTCAGTCCTTCTTAGGTGGGATCATGCTGTTCTTCTTCCTTCGTATGTACCTAAGATTACTTTTTCCATTTTGGTTGAAACCAGAGAGATTATAAAATCACAGAATCACAGGCTGCTGAGACACTTGATGTGAGGGGAGCAAAGACAAAGAGGTGGCAAGGTGAGTTTAATGCAGAGGCTGAAAATACATTTATCTTTGACATTGTGTAGTGATAAGATCACCCCTAAAGAGAAGCTTCTATTCCTTACACAAACACAATCCACAAAAGAGAGTTCAAAACTGCTTCCCTGCAATATCTGGAATCTTGGAGTTCAACCTGTACACATTCATTTATTAAAGAACAGTCTTGTCACTCATTTCAGTTGCACCTAAAGATACAGACAGATCCTCAGGCTATTTCACTTCCCCAGAGATAGAAGAGGTTGTGGGCATAAAATTTTAAGTTAAAAGATTTGAGTTAGAATTATAGGTCTGCTTGTGATTAGGCTTTGGTAACTTATTACACTTCTGAGCCAGTTTTGTCAAAGTGAACATTAGGTTTTTTGAAAAACAAATCATTGTGAAGATTAAATACAATTACTTAGCAAAGGTGGCTATCATCATCACTCATCATTATCATCATCATCGTCATCATCATCATCATTATTTTACAAGTCAAAAAACCTTTAGAGCATCCATCTTGGGTTATCTAGTCCATTTTTTCTAATCCACATATTTGGAATTACTCTCAGACATTAACTCATTTCTCATTTCCCCCTATTTCCAAGGGTTGTGCCCCAGTTCCCAGGGTCTATTTCTAGCCTTCAGTCCCCATTACTTTCTAAGCTGCCCAGTGACATCCTGGGTGACAATGCCTCTGTTGTGCACCATCAGGGCCAATCTGAGCAAACCTCCCTTTCGTGGTACATTGACTTTGGCCAGTACCAAGAAAAGCTTTGGCCAGTACCAAGAAAGCTTCTAAGATTCCAAAAAAAGCTTTTCTGACTCCTGTAACCTAAACCTTTAACCTTCCAACTCTGCATTTTCAAGTTTTCTCCCAACTTCGTTGTTGTTGTTCATTTATTTTTGCGCAAAGAGTGATTTGTGTGAAAATTTTTGGGGAATTATAACGTGCTACAGAAACATTGAAATTGCTATTGTTTCTGTCTTCCAGCCAGCTGTTTCTGTCTTACTAGCCAGCTGCTAGTAAATTCTTAGCACTAAATTATAATCATTAAAACTAAAAGCATGAAAAACCTCATTTACATTTTGATTTCTTCTACATTTTTACATCAACAGCATACAGAAGTACCCTTTCTTATGTTTTGGGGGAGAGGGCTTTACAATCTCATTTTTATTGTAAATCACTTTTTCAAACATTGGAGAACCTAATGCAGTCTGTCTCTCAATTCAGTAAAGCCTCCCTAGGTCAGAAAAACCAGGAATAAAGTTGGGTTTATTTAAGATGAACTAGATGTATTCAATTCTTTATCTAGAAAAGTAGTTTTATTGGTTTCAGCTAATAATCTCAAATGTATTAATCAAGTGTTGACAAACTACAATATTTGGAAAATTGTTTTGGTGAAAAGATACATAATTCATAATTTATTATGAGGCATTTCTTTGCAAGCAATTGCTTATTATATGTTCAAACCCTTTTTATGGGTCAAACAATGTCACAGAAAAGTTATTTAAATTGTGTTTTGCTCTGCTACCTCATAGATACATTGAATCAGTTGATAAATATTTGTCTTACATATTAATAATAAATGCCAAGCAATCCTATGAAACATGAAGAAAGAATATGAACAGCCACTTAACATGAGAAGAAATAGAAATAATCAATAAACACTTTAAGAATGCTTACAGTTTGAATAAGAACCAAAATTAAAATGAGGCCTTGATAAATGTACCTTATTGCTGCTGCCGTGTTGGATCCTGCAGTCCCAGCTATTTGAGATGCCGAAGTGGGAGGATCACTTGAGCCCAGGAGTTTGAAGCCAGCCTAAGCAACATAACAAGACTCTGTCTCTAAAAAAAAAAAAAAAAACCAAGAAAAAAAAGAAAAAATTTATATTGCCCCAAACGTAAAAGATTCATAAACATTCATAACAACCAATGTTATCCATAATTTGAGGTAGCACTGTCCAATAGAACTGTCTGTGATGATGGAACTTTCTGTATCTGTGGTGTTCATTATCGTGACCAAAAACTACATGTAGCTATTGGTCAGTTAAAATATTGCCAGCTAAGTGTGGTGGGATTACAACTGCAATCCCAGCATTTTGGGAGGCCCAGGTGGGATGATTGCTTAAGGTCAGGAGTGTGAAACCAGCCTGGGCAACACAGTGACCTTATCTCTAAAACAAAACAAAAATATTAGCTAGGTGTGGCAGCAGGCACCTGTAGCTCCAGCTACTCTGAAAGCTAAGGTGGGAGGATCCCTTAAGCTACAGTGAGCCATGATCATGCCACGTCACTCCAGAGCCTGGGTGACAGGGCGAGATCCTATACGGAAATAAATAAATATTGCCAATGTTACTAAAAATTGAATTTTTAATTTTTTAAAATTTAAATTTAAGTAGCTACATATGGCTAGTGGCTTCTGTGTCAAACAGCACTGGTTTGAGAAAATAGGCAGTTCAATAAACCTTTTATAGTGGTGCAAACTTATATACTCCTTTTAGAAAATAATTTGAAAAAATGTATTGAAAAATCATGTGTATTTCGACTTAGCTGTACTGATATCGGTAACCTGTAGTACAATAATACTTGAAAGTGTTCAAGAACTCAAATAATAATTATGTCAGCATAATTTGTGAGAACTAATAATTTGAAACCAATTAAATACCTTAAATAATCATTAATAAAAAAGAAGTTAAATAAATTATCATATGTTCATACTATGCCATTTTGTACAGTTATTTTTAAAAGTATATGTTAGATCTTCCAATACTGATTTGAAAAGCTATCTATAACAGTCTAAATGAAAAAATAATTATATAGTCAAAAATATACATAGTATAGTAAATCCATTTTCCAAAAGGAAAAATAAAAAGTTTGTGCATGTGGATTTGTCTATGCATAAAGATATATGATAATATATAAAACTAAGTGCCATTGGTGGTTTTCACTAGAGGGTGGGTTTATACACTAAAGTGTTGCTAGTATATTGTAAAAGCATATTTTCTTCATGAAATTAAAAAAATCTATATAAATATATTAATTTCTTATTTTACACTCACTAGACCTTAGCCAGGATTCAAATTATGCAAAACTTGTATTCTACCTTTTAAGATTTTACAATTTTCTAGGAAAAATAGACATAAATACTTCATAAACAACTGTGAACATTGGGATGTTGACTACGCCAGTATGAGAAAGGGATAGGATGCATGACTGTACATTTAATCTCAATTTGGAATAGTGTTGCTAAGGGTAGTTGCAATGTTTGTGCAGAAGTGTGGGTGAGTGATAGGTGCAGAATCAGCTGGCTTTCAATGCCAAGATCACATGGCATTCATTCTGCATGGAGACCTACAGGAGTTGCTAATCAAGTTCAACCTTTTGCTGATAGAGATCTCTTTTAAGCTTTTCTCAGGTCTTGGATCAAAAGAAGCAATCTTTCTAAACTATATATTTGATCTCACTTGTCTTTCTCTTAATTAAAAAAAAAAAGACTTTAGAAGTCTCCACACTGTTTTCAGAATACTGTCAAGTCCAAACTCCTTAGCTTCTTATGCCAAGACCTTCACAATCTGGCCCCAGTTTACTTTTTCCACCTTTATTTTGCACTACTTCCCGTTCACTCACCTCTTACAACACATTACTCATTCTTTCCTGAACTTTGACAAGCACTTTTAAACTTTCATGTCGTTTTTCACACAGGTTTCTCAATAATACCTTTAATTACACCCATCTGTCCTTATCTAACTGCTGTACTCAAGGCCTAGCTTAATGTCACCTCTTTGAATTCCTCCTTGATTCCCATAGGCAAAATTAATTTCTCCCACGCCCTCTGTTTTCTGAAACTCTCAGTAATTACTTCTATCTTAGAGACAATGTTTACACATTAAAGTTAATTATTTGCATTACTCATTATCATTTTCCCCTATCAATGATGAATTGCAGGCATCATGTCTTACTCATCTCTGCATGAAGTAATGCATGTATAACCTGGCAACCTGGCATCCAATAAGCCCTTGATATATGGACCTTTTATTTTGTTGTTTATATTAGTGGTGCCACCTCAAATGTATATTACAAGACTTGGCATAGCACATACTTTAAAGACTTCTCTGTCAGCTAAACCCTGATTGAAAACAGTACTGTCATATTGCTCACCCCTATGCTTTTGTGAACCCTAAAATATTTATCTTCCCTACTTTCAGCATATCATATTGCTAACTATCTTTATATCTTCACTTAGTTTGTCATTTGTTCCAGAAATACTTATTGAACACCCATTATAAACCAGATAGTTTGCTAGACACTGAGGATATAGAATTAAAGAAGATGAAAATTATTTCTGCCTTCCTGAAGCTTACCATCTAGCAGGGAAAATAATAATTAAACAAAAGATTATATAATTAAAATTTCATATCTGCTCTGCAGGATAATCATAGGGCATTGTGCATAATTATTTTAAAAAGCTCTAACTTCATCAGATGGTTTAAAGAAGTCTCCTTGAGGAAGTGATATTTAGGCTGATACCCAAATAATGGTCAAAAATTAAGTAGAAAAAAGTGACCAGGGATAGTGATGTAGGTGGGAAGATGGGAAAGAATTTCAGACAAAGAGAACTAAACTCAGGAAAGTAGTCAGCATATTTTATAGAGCCAAGCTGTTCAATAATGAGTATAACTGTAATTCTCAGTGGTAGGTAAATACAGGCCTTTTGCTCAGTATTCCGGGACCTGAAACCTATTTTCAATATTTCCCTTCAAACCTATGCCTGATCCCCATGGGCCATGTTCCTACTCAGATTCTTCTTTCTGGTTGCAATATTCCATCTCTCAAGTTCAAATTCTACCCATCCTTCCAGAGCCAATTCTAATCCTGAGGTTCTCTCTTATCCAACTCACTTGGCAACAATGACACTTTCCTCTCCATCATTTCCATGTCACTTTATCTCCATTTATCTCACGATCTATATCTATATACACAATTCATATTTATCTCTATACCCCCTTCTCTAAAGAGGTCTAGCACAATCCCTGTACCAAGTACATATTTTATATATTTTTATTGAATAAAAATGACTTTTAATGAGCCATATATGACACTGATGAAGTAACTAAGAGGGGCATCAAATGTCTACAGAGTTTAAAAGGCAAAATTATTCAGTCAAACATTCATTTAGTTAGAAGTTGGATGTGCATTTATCACACGTATTGTTGGAGGCCAGTTAGCTCAGTTGGTTAGAGTGTGGTGCTAATACCATGTGTAGCATGTAAGGTTGCAACCTTTGCAAACAGGAAGCAAGAGAAAATCAACACAATTCTTGCAACCACAGTTGGAAATCAAGAGCACAGATCTTATAGCCTAGTACTAGGTTGTAGTGTTTCCCTACTACCACCCCTTCCCCCACACACATATTATGGCAAAGACATTTACTTCTATTAGTTTTTAAATAAAAATTCTAAAATTAACCTAGCTCTCTCCCTCTGAGTACCTTCAGAAATCTATGGTTTGTGGAAGCCATGACACTATTTTCTTGTGCAAGGTTAGCATAATTCGGAAGGACAAGTACAGTCTCCTTCTTTAGCTCTGAGGCTGAGAGAGGCATGTATGTCTCTGGGTTATGGGACCAACCTCTTTCTCCGGAGACTACTTAAAAAGAAATATTGAAAGAGCTGGCTCTATCATTATCTTCCCCTTAAAGTACATCTTCCTTCTGACATGAAACTTTATTTTTCTTTGGACAAATTGAGGGACTGACATCTCTCCTAATTTCAAACCTTTAGGGATAAGATAGCTTGGTTGTCCAGGGCTCTGGGTTGGTTAATAATGATTTTGGTGAGTAAGGACTTAGTGTTTCCAAAGTTTGGTGCCTGCAGAGGTTCCTTTGCTGTGCATTGAGAAAAACCCTAATCTGTGGTCACAGAATGAACTGCTAACCTTGGCTGGGCATCTTATAAATGTGGGCCTTTGGTCACAAGCGTGCAAAACAGGAAAACTATTGATCATGTGTCAGTGACCCCTTTTTTTATGTGTAAAGGATGTAGAGTGTGTAGAATTTTTTAAAAATAGGGAAGAATTTCTCCCCCAACTCCACCATTACCTCTCATAGGAAATTCTATGCCAAGGTGTTTTCATCTCTCTTAAGTACAATAAAATAAAAAAAGTTAAAATGAAAATAATGCGAATGGGCCAGGCATGGTGGCTCATGTCTGTAATCTCAGGACTTTGAAAGGCTGAGGCTGATAGATCACTTGAGGTCAGGAGTTCAAGACCCACCTGGCCAACATGGTGAAACCCCATCTCTACTAAAAATACAAAAAATTAGCCAGGTGTGGTGGCACAAACCTGTCATCTGAGCTACTCGGGAGGCTGAGGCAGGAGAATCGCTTGACCCTGGGAGGCAGAGGTTGTGGTGAGTCAAGATTGTGCCACTGCCCTCCAGCCTGGGTGACAGAGGAAGACTCTGTCAAAAAAAAAAAAGAAAAAGAGAGAGAGAGAAAGAAAGAAAGAGAACGAAAGAACGTAATGTGGATGGAGCAAGAATGATTGAAGTAATTCTATTGAACTCTTCAAATTACACTGACAGCTACTGGTTAAAGAACTCAATTGATTAATATTGATTCCTTAAAGGATTCAGTCAGTTGAATCATAGGAGTACCTAAAAAAGACATTTTCTCAAGAGAGGAAACTTCACTTGATCATGAGAACAGGAAATATGTTAGTCTCAGGTTCAGATTGCATCAAATAGTTGATATTCTCATCGAAACTGACTCTGAACCAGCTAGCTTTGCAAGTTCTTCTTTTTCTCTGGAGGATTAGGCCCATTTGCTTTTCTGATTCTGCAGCTTTTTCTAAACCAGAGGCCAGAATAATCTCAGTGCCAGATAAAGGAGATATAATTTCACTGTAATGTTGCTCCGTTCTTTTTTATTTTCCAATAATTTTATGCACATTGTCAAATGTGACTGAAGTGTGAGGCTTGCTCATATTTTACTGGTGTTTTTCTAGAGATGGAGACTTGGAAGAAGAAGAGTTTGTAATCCATAGCACCCTGAGAAAACATCTCTTCGCTTGTCTATCTTCTCTCTAGCTGCACGTGCCTTTGGAGCAGGGAATTTAGTAACTCTCACTACTGTATCTTCAACACCTTTCTTATAGCCTAGAATGACAGTGAATGTCTCTGGAATAAATAAACTTTGCAGAATAGGAAGATTAGTTTAGAAAACTGGAGATGTTCTGCAAGATTAAAAAAAAAATACCTCGAGGCGACATGAATGCCATCTATTAGTTTCTTCAGACTACACAATTGGAGGTGAAAAAAAGTCTTCTCAGTGTTACTATAGACAGCAGAGAGCAAAGTCCAGAGTCAGAACCCACAAGTCTGTGGAAAAAATATTTCTCCTCCAACGGTCTAGTGCTTTTAAAAATTATCTTGAAGTCTTGTGTAGTAGCTACATCTGCTAATGTGAGTGGAGTATTTTCAGAAGATAAAAAGGAAGTTGGCATTAAATTGTGATTACTGTCATTTCTTTTCAAGTAGACAGGTTATGCCATGCATTTTATGACACTGCAGGCTCATTTGCCCTGTGAACTTCTCTCTAACCTCCACTCCAGTTGAGAAGAACTAATTATTCTGCATTGGAAGAGTACTTCGCACATCTCTTGGCATAGCACTGCCACACTGAAACATATTTTATTTGTACCAGATTGAGAGCCTTCATGGAAAAGGAAATAAAAGAAAACTAAGGATTGAGTTACTATGCCAGACACAGCATTGGATTTTCTTTAGCATTCTCTACTCTCCTTTAATTGTTAGACTAGCTTAAGAACCTTGGTATTATATTCCCCATTTTTCAGATTTAAAAAAAAAAACTAAAGAGAGGTGAACAGAAACTGACCATATGCCACATGTATAGTAAGCGCTGTTCCCAAGGTTGGAACCCAGATCTGACTGAGAAGAGGTCTCAAGCCCATTTAACTCCACCACACTTAGAGGCAGTGGAGCATAGTAGCACTGGTTCTAGAATCAGATTGCTTGGGTTTATATCTCAACTTTGTCTCTCACAGACTACCTAATTTTTATGAATCTCTACTATGGTTGAATGTACTATAAATGAAAAAAGTAATAAGTACACAACACATAGGATTGTTGTGAGGATTAAGTAAAGCAATTCTTACTAATCATTTAGAAGAGTTCCTGAGACATGGTAAATGTTGAGTAAAGGTTAACTATTTTTGAGAACAGACAATAGATCATTTTCTTTTGTATCAATAGAACTTAGCATGGTCCATAATTCACTGTTAGGTAGTTAGTAAACCCTGAAATAATGATTGTGGAATTTAATTATATGTTGATGAAGAGGCAGAATTAAGAAAACTTACTAGAATTTTCTGGAAAATATTTCATAGTTCATACAGTTCAGGAAATGCAGTGTGGGGTACCCTTATTACTTGTGGATACTCCCACAGTCCTTTTTCACCTGTATTTTTTCAAAGCACAAGCTTTTGAATGTCAGTTAATAAATGTGGAAATGATAATGAAATTAGAAAAATGTGTGACCTCAAAAATAATAATTTTCAGGCAAGAATTACCAACTGATGCTAAAAGTAGTAGATGAGGATGTCCGTTTCTGCTTCAGATGTAGAATGTGACAAGAAAATGTCTTTCCTTTCTTAACAATGAGAAAAAGTTAGACAATCTACAAAATCATAAATTTTTTTTGAAATCATAAAGAGAGCTGATATTGCGAGGCAAACCAACTGAATTCCAATGAATGACATACTACTCTGAGAAGGGATGGGACAAAAGAACTATTTCATTTCTGACAGAACATAAGAGGAAAAAATATTGCTGTCCTAAAATCAGCTACAATGTTACCAAATTCTTTAAAGCAATGTGTAGGATAGCTTATTCATGACCCTGAGAACCTAAACACAAAAGGAGTTGACCCTAACTCACATGTACTTTTCCACAGGCTTCCAGAGGTGTTCATGCAGAAGACTGGACGTAGGACCCTTGGTGGCACCAGTGTGTGGATGAGCAGATAGTGACTGATCGCCACTGGGGTAAGTTGGAAATGACCATTCATTTTTCTGGATGCATGTGTCAAATAAAACAAATTACTAAGCCACTGAGAAGGAGGCAACAACTCCTCCAACATCAAGGGCCAGACAGAGGTCCTCTGCTTACGTGAAAGTGATAACATAAAAGGTAGGAAAACCTTATTTCTCCAGGACCCAGAAAAAGACCCATTCCTTCTGGGAGAAGGGTAGAATTAAAATATCTCTGCCTCTTGGAAAATTGAAAGAAAACTTTTGGGCCCACGTTCCTGGACTGATACAAAGCAGAAGTCTGCTACAACTGGAGCATGTGCAGGATCCAGGAGGAAAAGAGAAGCAGGAATGCTGAAAAGTCAAAGCTTCAAGGCCCAGGTGTATACAATCTGCCTAAGATTGAGACTGGATCAGAAGAGCCAAAAGAATCTCATCTTCTCTCCAAGAGCTTCAAATTGAGTAACCAGCAATAATAGTCTACCAACTGGGACCAGGACAAAGGGTGGTAAGAGAGTCTCTCTGTGGTAGAGAATGACTGAAAGCAGGGGATGGATCAGGAATACTGAAAAATAAAAAAAAAAAACGTTCTGGTACCCAAGGAACCACTCTAAGCACAATGTACATATCCCATCACTGGAGGAATTGGAAGTGTGTGGTACACTTCAGGTAACAATAGCAAAAACAATTACCAAATCTACCCTAACTACTAACTATATTGACTCAGAAGTAGAGGTACACACATTTCCAAGCATAAATACTATTTCCTTTTGTATCTACTGTTTTTCCACACACAATTACCAATACTCAGTAACAATTATGTTCTGTGCCCACAAAAGCAACAAAGAATGACCCCATTGTCAAGAATAAGAAGCAAGAATCCTAGCACTCTGGGAGGCCAAGGTGAGGGGATCAGGGGGTCAGGAGATCGAGACCATCCTGGCTAACACGGTGAAACCCCATCTCTACTAAAAAATACAAAAAATTAGCTGGGCGTAGTGGCGGGTGCCCATAGTCCCAGCTACTTGGTAGGCTGAGGCAGGAGAATGGCCTGAACCTGGGAGGTGGGGCTTGCAGTGAGCCGAGATCGCACCACTGCACTCCAGCCTGGGTAACAGAGTAAGACTCCGTCAAAAAAAAAAAAAAAAGCAAGAAAAGTAATATTCAGAGTTAAGTCTGATAGCTGAAACTATAGTTGAAACTCTCAGACAGGAGTATTTAAATAATTATGATTAATATAAAAAAGGACCTAAAGATAAAGGAGAATGACATGCATAAAGAGATGAATTTCAGCATAGAGATAGAAACAATAAATGCAATCAAGTGGAATTGCTAGAAAATTTTTTAAAAAGCATGATAAGGTAAAGAATATTGAATATTTATAATCAGATTGAATGCAGCTGAGAAAAAAAGTAAACTAGAAGATGTCCATAGAAATTATTCAAACTGAAACATAAAAATAAAAAAGATTGATGAGGCCAATATACAAAAATGCATGGTAATTTTACATATTAGCAAGGATGATTTAGAGATTACTATTATTTTCCTTTTGTTACGGGAGATGAGATGCTATTTCTTTGAAGGCCCCTTCTCTTCTTTCGCTCTTGATTCCATTCTTTTTTCTTTTCACAAATCCTCTGATCTTAGTGTGTTTCTGTCTCCCTCATCAGCTAGTTTACTCTTTATTAAATTGTTTGCTTTATTATTTAGACTCTCTAGTAGTTACATAAAAAGTAGCACAAATAAACCTCTTTGACTTCCTGTCTCTCCGCCACTTGCCACCCACCTCACTCCCTCCTCAACATACTGCTACCCTGGTCTTTGTTCCCACTACTACCCTCAATCAGCTCTAGTCAAGACAACAAGTATAGTGGTTACTTCTCTGCCGTTGACTCAGTCTATTAGGAACTCTTGACCAGCAGTCACTCCTGCTTTCTTGAAACATTTATTTGTTCTGCTTTCCTTAACACCACACATTTCTTTTTCTGCCTCACTGAGACTTCATTCTGTCTCCTTTTCTGGCTTAAATTATCCTGTTCAACCTCTAATTGTTGATGTACTTTAGGGTTGAGTGTCAGATTTCTTTCTGTTGCTTTCTTACATTTTTTCCTGTAGAAAATATCCTCCAGTTCTAGGATTTTAAGTACTACTTGTACGCTGATGTCTTCCAAATTTCCATCTGGACATCTTTCGTGAGCTCCAGACTTGCATACACAACTAAATTCATGACATTTTCACTTTGAATAACAATAGGCATTTCAACTTTATCATTTCCAAAAAAGAACTGTTAACTCTCATCCACCTTCAGCAAATGTATTTCTCCCATAATCTCCCTCATCTCAGTAAAAGTTACCATTATCTGCTCAGATAAGTGAGCTCGAGTTAAAACTTAGGAGTTGCTCAAGCCAAAAACTTAGGAGTTGTTTTCCATGGCTTTCTTCTATTCACTCCCCATGCCCAACGCAGCAGCAAGTGACATCATTTGTACCACCCAAGTATATCCTGAATCTTTCCTTTTGTAGCATGTCTATGTGCATCCAAGCCATTTGGACTATTATATTAGCATCCTAACTGGTCTTTGTGCTTCAACTACTGCTTTTCTGAATTCCATCCTCACAGAGCAGACAATGTATTTTTAAATATATGTGTGTGTGTGTGTGTGTGTGTATGTGTGTGTGTGTATATGTGCATGTGCATATATATATATATATATATATACACATATATATATATATATTTCCTACCGTGGTCTATATGGCTTCTGACCACCTCTCTGATCATAACTTCTTCAGCTTTCCCTCTTACTCACTGTTTTTCAACAACACCGTTGTTGTTGTTTTCTGTTTCTTGAACACGATACAGTTTCCCCCAGTCCATTGTCTTCTTGCTCCTGAGTTTCTTTTCATTCATACGGAAGCCTAAGCATTGTATCCCCAGGTGGGCTTCCCTGACTATTGTAGTTAGCATCCTACTGCTCCATTAATACAATCCTGGCTATTCTCCATATTCTTATGAGGAGGTGAGTACAGACAGCAAGATGGGCATGGGAAAAAAGCTAACAAAATATTGCCTCAGACTGAGACTAGCTTCATTCTAATTTCACAGAATCTCTGGAGAAAAGTCTAGTACAGTGTAAATAACCCCTTGGAGTAAGGTAGTGGCTGGCCTTTTGTACTCCTGCATCAGTCATTGTTTTTTTTTTTTTTTTTTGCCAAGGTCCAAGGGGAGGACAGACAGTGAGATTAGCTGACTTCCTGAGCAACGAGGCTGGCTGCCAATGACCAAGGACAATTCTTTACAGAAGGGAGAAACTGTGGGTGGCAGACAACACTCCTACTTCCAGCAATCGGAGGGGTCAGAGCAGTGGGTAGCAAAGAGAATATGGGCAGGACATCAACAGCTTCTATTATACAATGTTCATCTTTGTGGTTTGTTCAGCTTTTTAAATATGTAGGTTTGTGTCTTTTGCCACATTTGGGAAATATTTAGCCATTATTTCTTTGAGTATTTTTTAGCCTATTTTTTTTTTAACTTTTTTATTGTGGCCAAGTTAGCCTAATATAGCTACCATTTTTTCCCTCTTCTTTTTAACCAAACTAAATTTTAGGTGGAAAGATGGGTATAGGATTTGAATGACATAGTTTCAAAAAATTCTTTTTAATTCTAACATTTTATAAGTTTGTAATTGTAACAATATTATCTAAGTTTGTTCATGATAATTAATCATAATACTGACATGGATATTATTTCCCTTTTCTAAGCATTTGATTTACATTATGATACATAGTCAAGTAGTGAGACTTGATTATGCTTTTCAGAATTCATTAGATCTGCAGAAATTATATCCAGGTCTGCAATCACACTGAACCATCCTCTGTCATCTTGTTTACATTCCTCTCTACCTAGAAATCAACTTTAGCTGTAATAAGCCTACTAGAAATTTAACATCATATCTTCTGCAATTACTTTCCTTACCACTGTAGGCTAAAATAACTTTTCTCTTTACTCTAGAAAATGATAGTACTTAGCACATTACACAATGATGTCATTAATTTTGTATAGCTAAGGATGATCTCAGTGCCCAAGATTTTCTAGTAGTTAAATATTTTCTCACCTCAAACACATTCAGAGTTCCTTCTGACTTTTACAAGTCTTACCCCCAATAAACTCATTTAAATCTACTCAAAAATTGGAAAATAAAGACAAAATCTATTTATCTTCTCATTATTTTCCCTTTTATTTCTGTCAGCTCTTGAAATAAACTGGTTTTGCCTTTACATCTAATTTTTATTATTTTATCCAGGCTGAAAAGGAATCCATTTGTTCAAGCAACTAATGTCATCAACTTCTAATGAAAGAATGTACACTGTTTTCAATTGGCTGGAGATTGATATTCCTGTTTAGAAAACTACTTACTATAGCATGACAACAAGATGTATTGAAAATAAAAGTCTAAATAGATTGCTTGGAACAAACAGACTTGGAACAAAAGCAAAGGTTATTGGCTCAGACTGCTGAGCAATACATAAGACCAATGTTTCAGACTCTGTGTTTCTCCAGCGGATAATAGATTTTCCCTGAAATGAACGGTTAATTTCCTGGTCAAATACACTGAGGGAAATGCTGTAGCAGTGTGATTTAAAACATAAATTAACCATTTAAAAATGTTCAGAAGTCTTACTGAAAAGAAATCCATTATTCTTAAACACTTATGCAAACATCTCTCAGTTCACTAATAATTTCAGATCAGCCAGGAAACTTTTGACTTGGACTATTATGCAGTTATTCCCAAGTATATTTTCTCTTTTATTAGTTGTTTCTGTCAGCCAGTGTTTGGTTGTAGAGTACTGACTGTACTATAGATAATTCTAGCAGAAAGAAATTTATAAATGTGTGCTAAATCACTAACAGAATTTGGGGCATAAATGAAATAACAGACTTTTAGGTAGAACTTCCAAAAATCACTTGGAAATCCATATAACATAACTGTGTCTCTAAGGGTTTTGCTCTTTCCATCATAATCAGGAATCTGACTGTTGAATTGAGAAGCTGCTGCTACAGAAAGTTCCATAACCTCTCTGTTTTGTTGTGACCCACACCAGCAAAATAGAGGTCTCACACCTGGCCTTTCTCTCTACTTAAAACAATTTAAATTCAGATTTCATGCTTGTGCATCTGATTGGTGAAACATAAACATATCCAGAATCTCAGCTTCAAGGGAATCTGGATAATGTGATTTTCAGCTTTCCAGCCTCTACTTCACAGTATCCTATACACCATAATCATTTTCTCCCAACATATACTGTATTGCAAGATGCTAAGGTTTCTGATGATGCAATGGGATGAAATAATAATTCTAAAAATTCTGGCCAGAAATGATGGCTCACACCTCTAATCCTAGCACTTTGAGAGGCTGAGGCAGATGGATCACTTGAGCAGAGGAGTTCAAGACCAGCCTAAGCAAAAGGTGAAACCCTGTCTAAAAAATATGCAGAAAAAAATAGCTGAGTATAGTAGCATGCACCTGTAGTCCTAGCTACCCTAGGGCTGAGGCGATACGATGGTTTTTTCCTGGGAGGTCAAGACTGAAGTGACCTGTGATCGTGCTACTGCATTGTAGCCTGTCCAACCTGGGTGACAGAGAAAGACCCTTTCTCAAAAAAAAAAAAAAAAAAAGGAAAAAATATCTAAATAAAGCTAGTTTCATAAAGTTTCATGAAGCCAGAGATTTATTATATCTGCTTAGTTTAATGTTTGTAATAAAATAGGTACTCAAAAAACAGTGTCATTTAATGAATAAATGCATGAGGTTACAGGATCACCTTGCCAACCCTGTTATTTTCCTGAAGATGAAACAGAACTCCAAAGAGGTCAAATGACCTGCTTACATTCTCCACAATGGAATCCATCCAAGGTCTGTTTGTGTTCTCATTTTATTGTTCTATATTCTCATATTGTAATACAGTGTTTTGCCTTTTAAAAAAGATTACTGTAGCCAGTTTTATTTACATGCCCCTAAACTTGAAGCCCACTGGTTTGTGCTTGTGTTAAATAGCTTTCTTTATTATTTTAATGTTTAAAAATCTTTTGCTAATTTGACATGTATTAGTACTTTCTTCCTTAACATTATTCTCTGTAGTTATTGGCAAATGACATAAGGAAGGTTCTTACATTCATCTCTATTTAGCCTTATGTAACATGGAGAGATTTTCTGTAAAGCGTAATTCCATCCATTTAAGAAGATTTCTGTTAATACCTGTATTAGTCTCCCATAACAAAATATCGTAGATGGGTGGCTTAAGCAACAAAAATTTATTTCTTACAGTTCTGTAGGGTGAGAAGTCCAAGATTAAGGTGCTGGCAAGGTAGGTTTCATTCTGTGGCCTCTTCTCTTGGCTTGTAGGAGATGACCATCTGGCTGTGTGCTCACATGACTTCTATGGGTGCATGAGGATGAAGAGAGAGAAAGGGAGAGATTTCTTTCTCTTTTTATAGGGGCACTAATCTAATCACAAAGACTTTACCCTCATAAACTAATCTAATCCTAACTACCTGCCAAAGGTTCCATCTCTAACTACCATCATATTGGGAATTAGAACTTCAGCATTGTAATTGGAAGGCACAATTGAGTCCATAGCAATATCAACACAAAACAATATATATAGAACATTGCATATTAGCAGAGTAGGACTGGGGTGCTGATCTCAAAATTGTCAAAACAGAGGAAACAAGATAACATTCATAGGACTAAACAGTACCTGTGTAGCACTAAGGTTTATAGTATGTATCTTTATCATGATTAATCTGTAAATAATGTTTTTGTAATTCACATACAATGTAAGAAATTTACAGCAGTATACTTTCATATAGTTTCTCCAATACTCTGTGGTACTGTTATAAATGTTTATTATAATCTTCAGAACAGCTACTAAAAAACTTAAAGTTGTAGCTAATGAACTAATAATGGAGATCATATGAATATCATATGATCTTACATGTAGAAAATCATAAAGACCACCAAAAAACTGTTAAAACCAATAAATGAATTCAGTAAAGTTGCAGAATTAACTTACAAAACTCAGTAACATTTTTAGGCAGTAACGATGAACTATCCAAAAAGAAAATCAGGAAAACTATCTCATTTATGATAGCATCAAAAATAATAAAATAATTAGGAATAAACTTAACCAAGGAAGTGAAAGACTTATACACAGAAAACAACAAAGTATTAATGAAAGAGATTAAAGACACAAACAAATGGGAGCACATCCCATGTTTATGGATTGGAAGACTTAATATTGTTAAAATGCCCATTCTACCCAAAGCTATCTGTAGATTTCATGCTATTGCCATCAAAATCCTAATGGCATTTGCTAGGGAAATAGAAAAGACAATTCTAAAATTCATATGGAACCACAAAGACCCAGAATAGCCAAACCATCCTGGAGCAGAAAGAATAAAGCTAGAGTTATCATACTTCCTGATTTCAAAATATACTACACAGCTACAGTAATTAAAACTCTATGGTACTGACATACAGACAGTTATATAGACCAATTGAATAGAATGTAGAGCCAAGAATTAAACCCACACATATGTGGTTAACAGATATTTGAAAGAGTACCAATAATACACAATGGAGAAAAGATAGTCTTTTTAACGAATTGTGTTGGGAAAACTGGGATGTCAACAAGCAAAAGAATGAAATAGGCTCCCTATCTTACACTATACACAAAAGTAAACTAAAAATGGAGTAAAGACTTAAATGTAAGACATGAAACTGTGTAACTCCTGAAAGAAAACACGGGGAGAAAGCTCCATGGCATTGGTTCTGACAATGATTCCTGGCTATGACACCAAAAGCACAAGAAATACAAGCAAAAATAGACACGTGGGACTATATGAAACAAAAAATTGTCTGCACAAGAAAGAAAACAATCAACAGAGTAAAAAGGAGACCTACAGAATGAGAGAAAATATTTGCAAGCCATGTGTCTTATAAGGAGTTAGTATATAAAATATATAAGGAACTACTACAACTCAATAGCAAAAAAGTATGACTTAATTAAAATATGGTCAAAAACCTGAATAGATATTTTTCTCTGATAGAGGCATACAAATGGTCAGCAGTTATCTGAATAGATGCTCAGCATCACTAACAACCAAGGAAATACAAATCAAACTGAAATGAGATATCACCTCATACCACCAAACAAACAAAAGTTGAATTTTGGTGAGAATGTGTAATACTTGGAACCTTTTAACACTGTTGGTGAAAAAGTAAAATAATGCAGCTGCTATGCAACACAGTAGGGAGGTTCTTCAAAACATTGAAAATAAAACTACCATGTAATTTAGCAATCCCACTTCAGGGCATATACTCCAAAGAACTGAAATAAAGATCTTTAAGAGATATTTGTACTCCTGTATTTATTACATCATTCACAATAGCTAAGTTATGGAAGCAACTGAAATATCTATTGAAAGATGAATGGATATTAAAAAATTTGTGATTTTTTTGCATACAATAGAATATTATTAAGTCTTAAAAAAGAAGAAAATTCTGCCATTTGCCACAACATGGATGACCTTGAAGGACATTGTGCTAAGTGAAATAAGCTAGTCACAGAAAGATAAATAGTACATGATTTCACTCATGAACTATTTAGTGAGGTACCTAAAATAGTCAAACTCAAAAACAGGTAATAGAATAGTGGTTACCAGGGAGCAAGGGGACAGGGAGTTGTGGACTTGTTGTTCAATTGATATAAGGTTTTTGTTATGCAAGATGAATTAGTTCTAGAGATCTGCACTATAGCATAATAGTTATAGTTAACAATACTATATTATGCACTGAAAAATTGTTCAGGGTAAAGTTTATATTAAGTGTTTTTATCACAAAAAGGAAACCCACAAACAAACAATAAAACAATGGGACATAGAAAACTTTTGGAAATGGTGCATATGTGCATTACGTTGATTGTGATGATGGTTTCATGAGCATATGCTATGTCAAAACTCATAAATTGTATACATTAAATACACGCATTTTATTGTATATCAATTATACCTCAATAATGCTGTCTAAAATAAACTAACAGAAGAAGAACAAAGTAAACCCAAAATAAGAAATGGAAACAAATAATAAAGACAAGAAAATAAATGAATAAAACTAAATTGGAAAAACAATAGAAAAAACTAGTGAAACCAACAACTGCTTCTTGTCAAAATTCAACACATTTGGTAAATCTCTAACAGCTAGAGATAGCACATTTTACTAATGTCAGAAATAAAAGGGCAGGAGGAAGCATAACTATATATTGTTCTAAATTTAACAGAATATAAGAAAATATTTTGAACAGCTTTATGTCAAAAACTTCATCACATAGATTAAGTGAACAATTCTTTAAAAGAACAAAGTAACAAAGTTCACCAGGAATAAATAAATAACCTATATAGCCGTGTATCTACTTTACTTAGTTTTTTTTTTTTTATCTTAAAGGTATGTTGAATTTTATCAATTGTTATTTCTGCATTTAATGAAATTATCTTATGACTTTTCTTATTTAGTCCAACAATAGTATAGAAATTACTGATTGATGATTTCAAATAATAAACAAAACTTGAATTTTTTTTTTTTTTTTTTTTTTTCATTTTTGAGACAGAGTCAGTCTTACTCTGTCGTTCAGGCTAGAGTGCAGTGGTGCCCTCTGGGCTCACTGCAACCTCTGCTTCCTGGTTCTACTGCCTTAGCCTCCTGAGTAGCCAGGATTACAGGGATGCACCACCAAGCCCGGCTAATTTTTGTATTTTTAGTAGACATGGGGTTTTGTCATGTTGGCCAGGCTGATCTTGAACTCCTGACCTCAGGTGATTCACCGGCCTCAACCTCCCAAAGTGCTGGGATTACAGGCATGAGCCACTACACTGGGCCCCAAACCTTGAATTCTATAGTAATCCCTTATTTGTTCATGATATATTTTCCTTTCTTAAAATGTATTTTTGATTTGAATTGCTCATTTTTTTACATTATTAATATTAATCATTTTTGTTTTTTTAAGAGTATCTTGTTTTGCTACTACACTAATGCTGGCCTCAAAAAATAAATGGGATGTGTTATCTGATATATTAATTTCAGAGTTTCAGGATAATTATGAAGAAAAACTCTAGCTCTTTGTAGTCAAATGATTAAGAAAACAAAGGTAAAGGGAAAATCTTGAAGTCAATCAAAGAGAAAAGAAACAATTTCTACCAGGAAGCAAAGATATGAAATAGCAGACTTCGCTTCTGAAACTATGCCAGACAGAAGACAATAAAGTTGCTTATTTGACACATGAAAAGCAAACACAGAAACAGCAACTCTCCACCTACAATGATGCCCTGTGAAAACATCTTGCAAATAAGAAAGCAATATGCTTCTCAGACAACAAAAACTGAGATAAATTATTGCCAGCCGATTTGCATGAAAAGAGATGTTACAGCAGTATCTGGCAAACTGAGCATGATGTCAGATGAACTTCTGAAGGAAAACACACAGACACACTCATGCACATGCACAGACACACACACATTTGGACACAGTAATCATGTGGGTAAATATAACAGACTTTAGTTTTTTAAATGTCTTTAAAATATAGTTGCCTTTAAAATATAATTTACAATGTGGGTATATAGAACAGATTTAATATTTTTAAATTTCTTTAATATATAATTGTAATCTCTTTAAAATAAGTTTGTCCTGCTGCTTTGGTTTCTCTGACGTTTCAGGAACTCTGGTTTATTATCTTTCATTATATTTGAAAAAGTCTTGACCTTTATCTCTTCAAATATTTCTTCTGTTTCATTCTTTCTTCTCCACCTGAGATTCCAAGTATGTATATATTAAATGATTTTGTCCTGTTTCACAACTCTTCCATGCTTCTGTTTGCCTTTTAGCTCTTTTTTTCCTCTTTGTGTTTTAGTTATGTTCAAAGTTATTGCTGTTTTCCATTTCTCTGACTATTCTGCTGAAAAGTCTGTTGAAGTAATTCTTCATTTCTGATATTGTGTTTTTATTTTCAGCATTTGCACTTGACTCTGTTTAAACTCTTTCCTTCCTTCTGAATTTCTCCCATCTTTTCATGCATGGATTCACCTTTTCCACTACCCAATTCCTTCAGCATATTAGTCACTGTTATTTTAAGCTCTCTGTCCTACTGTCAACCTCTGAGGTGTCTCCGTGTCTGTTTCTCTTCATTATTTTCTTTCTTGAATATATGTCCTTTTACCTGCTTTATGTGTTCCATAATGTTTAGATAAATGTCAGACATTGTTAGTAAAAGGAAGAAATTGAAACTAGATGAATAAAACTGAGATTAGGTGACTAAAATTTATGCCTGGAAGTTTTCAGTTTTTTCTTCTATCAGGCAATTTGAAGGGAAGGGTTGAGTAAATCTAGTCTGTCGCTGAGCTGGTTTTAGGCTTTTTGGTTGCTAGGTTCCTTCTCTGTACCACAGACTTCAAATTCCTTTAGTGCAAATCACCACTATCTTGGGCTTAATGCACGGCCCAGAATACTAGAGGCTTTCTCTTAGAATTCCTGTTCCACTGTTGGCATTCTGTAGGCCTGCACTCCTAAACCACATCGGTGGTTTCTCTCTGCGCCCTTGCCCATCCCTTAGTGATAGGCTGGTGATGTTTCTAACTGAGAGTAAGGCAGGAGCAGAGTTCTTGGCTCTCCTTTTGCAACTTCAGAATTACATAGTCCCTGTTCACAGAAGCCTCAGCATTCCTTTCTATTCCCAAGGGGCAGTCAATCCCCACCTTATACTCATGCAGGGCCTAGAGTACAAAATGGGCTTCTCCAAATGCTCCTCCTCCACCCACACACCTAGCCAGGTCCAGCATCCCATTTCATTAATGCAGTTCTTTCAGGTCTCTGTCCCCGTCCCCAGTCTTTCTCATGAACACGCGATGGATGCACATGGAAAACAACTAGTGAGGCCAGTCGCAGTGGCTCATGCCTGTAATTCCAGCACTTTGGGAGGCTGAGGCAGGCGGATCACTTGAGGTCGGGAGTTTGAGACCAACCTGACCAATATGGAAAAACTCATTCTCTACTAAAAATACAAAATTAGCTGGGCATGGTGACGCATGCCTGTAATCCCAGCTACTTGGGAGGCTGAGGCAGGAGAATCGCTTGAACCAGGGAAGTGGAAGTTGCAGTGGGCCCAGATAGCGCCATTGCACTCCAGCCCGGGCAACAAAAGCGAAACTCTGGTCACACTGCCTGTGGGGTATCCCTGCTCTGCAAGGGGCAGTGAAACAAACAAACAAACAAACAAACAAGCAAACTAGTGAGAAAGAATGTGCTTCCCATGTATCTAGGACTCCCAGGATATTAAACTCACACTGATCTACATCTAGCTTTTAGGCATTTACTAAAATATCAGTTGTATTCTTCTAACTGCTTTTATGGTGATCATCTCTTTCTTCTGTGTGCTGCCAAATGTGACATATTTCACGTGTTCCATCTCTCATCAGGAACCCATCACTCCTTAGGATTCCATTTCCTTGATTGCTTTGTGATCTCAGTTCTCTGATTGGCTCAAATATAATAACAATTTGTAGATTTTTTTCTACTTTTTCTCATTGCTTGAGTGAAAGTGATGTGATTTTTCAGCCCTCTATATCCTAATTGGCTTATCTTGAAATTTTTTTGAAGAATATAGGTCATTTAATTGTAGATATCTCTCAATTTGGGTTTTTCATATGTCTCTGTGTATCAACATGGCATATGGCATCTATTAATACATTACTTGTGATGTTAACTTTTATTCCTTGATTGCTACATTTCTGTACTGAAAATTTCAGTTTTTCCACTTTTTGCATAATGTTGCCATGGGGAAATACTTTGTGTATTTGTAAATATCCTGTATTTCCTCAAACTTTTACCCATTAGCTTTAGCATGTATTGACACATTTTGCCTGAATCAATTATTATGATGGTTGACAACTTGTAATTTTCTAATTTCATATTTCCTTATCCATTTCCTTATCCACTGGGAGGAAAAAGTTTCCATTGTTTAAATTTATATATTTACATATTTTATTTATATCAGTGTGAACTTAAGAATTCTTTATTTGAGGGCCATAATCCTTTGCTATCATTATTTTAAATGTTAATTTTTTTTTTTTTTTTTTTAATTAAGACAGAGTTTGGCTCTTGTTGCCCAGGTTGGAGTGCAATGGCGCGATCTCGGCTCACTGCAACCTCCACCTTCTGGGTTGAAGTGATTATCCTGCCTCAACCTCCCAAGTAGCTGGGATTACAGGTACCCACCACGACGCCCGGCTAATTTTGTATTTTTAGTAGAGAAGAGGTTTCACCATGTTGGTCAGGCTGGTCTTGCACTTGACCTCAGGTGGTCCACCCGCCTCAGCTTCCCAAAGTGCTGGAATTACAAGCATGAGCCACTGGGCCTGGCAATGTTCTAATTCTTCTAGGTTTGCCCAAGGGAACCACTTAGAGCTGGCTCCTGTGTCCTATGACAAGCTCTATCATTCTTTAGACTCTTCATACTTTCTGTTACTAAAAGATGTTCTACATTCATCTTGTAGTTTACCTGCTCCAGCCCTTGAGCCAGCCATTTCTCCAATGAGTGCTCATTTCATTTCGTGTAGAATGGTATTTAGAAATCAAGATATGGGCAGTCATTTTTATTTTTAAAATAATACCCATAAACTAGGAAATCATATGAAACAAGTTGATAATAAGGAATTAACCTACATCTTGCCTGGAATATAAGAGATCCTCAATATAAGTTTATTGAATGAGTGAACAATATTTAAAAAGTAGATTATAGTAAGGTAGTCTGCATTTGACAATTTTATCCAACCCCACAGTTTTTCTCCTCTCCCCGAATCTCTTATAAGAATAATTTTAATTCCCCTAAGTTTCAGGTTTAAGTCTGTCACTCGGTTATTTAAATATGCTATTATATTATCATTTGCAAAAAATCTAAACTTCTTGACCTAACAGTACAGCTCAGACCCTAATTCATATGTAAATATCTATGCTTCTGTTAACTGTGTTCCAATGAGAATTTGGTAACAACCAAAAACATCTTACTCTATCCCTATTTCTTTCTTATACTGTTCCGTTTGTTGAAAATATATCTACCTTACAGAACAAATGTTACTCATCCATGAAGCTTTCTCTGATTTCCTCTAGCTTGGAATTATTTACACATTTTCAAACTCATAAAATGATGATCGATTAGTTTATTTATATTGGCTCAGCTCTCACACTTCTCATATAAAAAGCATACTAGATTTGTATTACCTTTGCAAATAACATTTAGATAGATTGACCACTTATGACTTTGCCAGGACAGATGCATTATACTACTACTTAGAACCAGCTTGTCATCATTTTGAGAAAAAAGTTCATTATTTTAAAATGAAGAAAGTATGCGCTTGGTCGGTCGCTGTGGCTCATGCCTAGTAATCTCAGCACTTTGGGAGGCCGAGGCAGATGGCTTACAAGGTCAGGAGTTCAAGACCAGCCAGACCAAGATGGTGAAACCCTGTCTCTACTGAAAATACAAAAATTAGCTGAGTGTGGTGTGGCAGGCACCTGTAATCCCAGCTACTCAGGAGGCTGAGGCAGAGAATTGCTTGAACCCAGGAGACAGAGGTTGCAGTGAGCCAAGATGGCTCCATTGCTCTCCAGCCTAGACGACAGTGCGAGACTCCGTCTCAAAAAAAAAAAAAAAAGAGAGAGAGAAAAACTCATTATCAAAGAGTTTTAACATCTATAAAACATATTAAACATAACAGAGACATGATCATATATTGCTTAATTCTGTGATACACAACTAGCTAGAAAGATATGTTTATGTCAATTTTACAAATGAAGCAACTGTAAAGATTTACATAGATTGCCAAGGTCAAGTTACTAACAAGTGGAGAATCCAATTCTAAAATCTAGACTAACCTCAAATCTTTTCTACCTTCTCCCATAACAGGAAAACTCCCAAGTATTTGTAATAAACAGACACGAAAAAATACAAAAACAAAAACAAAACTCTTCATGCTTATTAAATGAGGTGTGGAAGGAGTAAATGATGACCGGATTCAAAAACCTGACCACTAAAGCTTATCTAAATAAGGCATAGAGCTTATTAGATGATCTTGCATTGAGGTTAATGCAACAAAGGAAACTTTATAGGCCAAAGTTCATCTAGGCCACATCAAAAGGCAGTTTTAAAACAATCAATGGGAATAAGCTTTGTAACTCAAACCTCACCTCCTATAGAAAGCCTTATCTAAAACTCCCACACTGGCTTATATGCCCTTTTATGGGCTCCATAGAACCCTCTCTCTTTATCTTTATACTTGTACAAATATCATTGCATTATTTTTTCTCTTCTTTGTGTCTTTTCAGATAGAATATGAACTCCTTCTTTACAGAGTTGAACATTTTTTAATTATTTTGCATGGTGCTGAACCCACTGAGGGCTCATGATAAATAGGTAACAAATGAATGTCCTTGTGATCTGAAAAATCTTCATATGTATTTGTATTTAATCTGCCCAGTGATCAAAAAGTAACTATAGCTACAATATTTGTCATAATTTATCTAGCAAACCTTTTGTAAATATTTGTGTTTTCAAAATGTCAGGTGTCTTCTTCAGAAAGCATAAATGAGTTTTCTGAATTGTCCATTTCTATAAAAGAATTAAAGTTATTACTAGGTAGGTTTAAACTATTATTAAATGATATATATTGTTATATACACTATTAAAGGAGATTGGCAAATTGGAGTAATCTCTGTTGCACTGAAGCATACTTGTATTTCAAGAAAGATCCATGAATATTTTCAGAATTTGCCTTCATTATAGTGAAGACCAAATGCAGTGAGACTCTCTAGTTTCCTTTTTATCTTCTATGTGTGATTAAGGGAACCCAAATACTGTAGTGCAATACTTTCATACTGTTTTAAAACAGAAAAGCCTTCTAATAAAATACTGCATGAATGATAAGTACAGAAAATATATTCGGAGTTCTATTTTGCCCTGATTGCAGTGAAAGTGGAGAGATTTTATTAGAGGTACTCCTTCCCACACTCTTCCCACTTACACACACACACACACACACACAAGTCTCTTGAAGTTCAAGGCAACTGCAGCGTCCTGCAAAGGGGAGACTGAAAACATTTGCACTAGAATGCGTCATTAACAGGTTATCAGAGGTTGAATAACACCCACTCCATCAGGTCATTCATGATTTTTAATTTTTAAAAGTCCTCCAGGTAATTCCAATATTTTGCCAGATTTAGGGATGACTAAACTGGGTACTTTTTAGGGTCTCTTTAAAACATATGATTTTAGTATTGTTTTCCGAAAGCCTACATTTTTTCTCGTCTTTTTAAAATGCCCTTATTTTTCTTCTTTTCCTCCATACTTTACTTCATTTCTTTTATTTTTATTTTATTTCTTTTATTTTTTTCTTTCATAAGTCATTCAGTCCAAAAACATTACGTGGAGCATATTGTAGGTGTCTGTCCTGGGAGGACACCCATAGTGACATAGAGTGGGAGGCAAAGCCCAAAGGGGATGGGTAGGCATCTTTATAGGATGATGCTATGGTGATGATCTCAGAGCCCAAGAGTGAGTGAGGTGGCCCAGCACAGGGTGCTGGAGTAGGAATTTTATGAAGAGGATGTCCTTGTGGTAGGGCCAGAGTAGCAGAAGGAACTGTAGCTTGAGTGGAGTGAGGAGTGTATCCACATTGGAGGCAGAGGACAGGTCAATGAAGTATGTCTAAAACTACGAACAGATATTTCGGTTCCTCCAAAAGGCCTAAAAACTGATCAAAGACATAGTGGTTCCTCCATGACCTGGTTACTGCTTCCTTCTACCTTTACCTCAACTTACTATATTCCTACCCCTCTAGCCCTCCTTCAGTTTCACCAAGGCTCACACCTTGTTCAATGTTGTTCACCTTTATGCAATTTGAGAGCTCCTTCCTGGAATTCTCTTCCTGCTATTTCCCACTTAACAAACTCCTAACCATTCTTAGAGATACAATAGCTCATGTTTTAATATATAATTATTTAAGTATTTAAGTAACAATTGATTTATGTCTATCTCCTCTATCCAATTGCAAGTTCTCTGAGAAAAGGAGCCATATATGTTTTGCATCCCACAGGGAAGTGCCTAATTCACAGCAAGTACTCTGTGCATACTTTTAAAAAGCTTCAATTACTAGATGGATGTTTGTATGGAAAGATAAATGAGGAGATGGATGAGAGTAATTGAGTACCTAAAAGCACATTTGAACAAAGAGTTTTACATCTTAGGACATGTATTAGTCCGTTTTCACACTGCTGATAATTACAGTTCCACATGGCTGGGGAGGCCTCACAATCGTGGTGGAAGGCAAGGAGAAGCAAGTCACATCTTACATGGATGGCAGCAGGCAAAGAGAGAGAGCTTGGGCAGGGGAACTGCTCTTTATAAAACTGTCAGATATTGTGAGACTTATTTATTATCATGAGACCAGCATGAGAAGGACCACCTCCATGATTCAATTACCTCCCACTGTATCCCTTCCACTACATGTGGGAAGTGTGGCAGTTACAATTCAAAATGAGATTTGCGTGGGGACACAGCCAAACCATATCATCCCACCACAGCCCCTCTAAAATCTCATGTCCTCACATTTTAAAATCAATCATGCCTTCCTAACAGTCCCCCAACTTTTGAGTTTTGCATTAATTCAAAAGTCCACAGTTCAAAGTTTCATCTGAGATAAGGCAAGTCCTTTTCACCTATGAGCCCGTAAAATCAAAAGCAAGCTAGTTACTTCCTAGATACAATGGGAGTACAGGTATTGGTTAAACACAGCCATTCCAAATGGCAGTAATTGGCCAAAACAAAGGGGCTACAGGCCCCATGGAAGTCTGAAATCCAGTGGGGCAGTCAAATCTTAGAGCTCTGTAATAATCTCCTTTGACCCCATGTCTCACCTTGCAGTCACACTGATGCAAAAGGTGGGTTCCCCTCATCTTGGACAGCTCTACCTCTGTGACTTTGCAGGGTACAGCCTCCCTCTTGGTTGCTTTCACAGGCTGGTGTTGAGTGTCTATGGCTTCTCCAGGCACATGGTGCAAGCTGTAGGTGTATCTATCATTCTTGGGTTTGGAGGTCAATGGCCTTCTTTTCATAGCTCCCCTAGGTGGTTACCCATTAGGGACTCTGTGTGGGGCCTGCGACCCCACATTGCCCTTTCCCTTCTGCACTATCCTAGCAGAGGTTCTCCATGATGGCCCCACCCCGCAGCAAACTTCTGCCTGGCCGGCCAGGCATTTCCATACATCCTCTAAAATCTAGGCAGAGGTTCCCAAACCTCACTTCTTGACTTCTGTGCACTCACAGACTCAACACTATGTCGAAGCTGCCAAGGCTTGGGGCTTGCACCCTCTGAAGCCACGAGCTGAGCTCTACATTGGCCCCTTTCAACCATGGCTGAAGCAGCTGAGACACAGGGCACTAAGTCCCTAGACTGCACAGAGCACGGGGACACTGGGCCTGGCCCAGGAAACCACTTTTGCCTCCTAGGGCCTCCAGCTTGTTGTGATGGGAGAGATTGCCGAGAAGACTTCTGACATGACCTCGAGACATTTTCCCCATTGTCTTGGGGATTAACATTTGCTCCTCATTACTTATGCAAATTTCTGTAGTGAGCTTGAATTTCTTCTCAGAAAATGGGATTTTCTTTTCTATCGCATTATAGGGCTGCAAATTTCTCAAACTTTTATGCTCTACTTCCCTTATAAAATGGAATGCTTTTAACAGCACCCAAGTCACGACTTCAATGCTTTGCTGCTTATAAATTTCTTCTGCCAGATACCCTAAATCATCTCTTTCAAGTTCAAAGCATTTTTGTCAAAGACATTCAACAAGTCTCTAGGGAGTTCCAAACTTTCTCACATTTTTCTGTTTTATTCTGATCCCTCCAAACCTCCAATCTCTGCCTCTGCCTCTGCAGTTCTGAAGGTGCTTCTACATTTTTGGGTATCTTTTCAGTAATGTCCCACTCTACTGGTACCAATTTACTGTTTTAGTCCATTTTCACACTGCTGATAAAGACATAACTGAGACTGGGAAGAAAAAGAGGTTTCATGGATTTAGAGTTCCATATGGCTGGGGAGGCCTCTCAATCAGGGTGGAAGGCAAGGAGGAGCAAGTCACGTCTACGTGGATGGTGGCAGGCAAAGAGAGAGAGAGCTTGTGCAGGGGAACCCGTCTTTATAAAACTATCAGATATCATGAGACTTATTCACTAACGTAAGAATAGCACAAGAAAGACCCTCTCCCATGATTCAGTAACCTCCCACTGCGTCCCTTCCATGACGTATGGGAATTGTGGGAGCTACAATTCAGGATGAGATTTGGGTGGGGACACAGATAAACCATATTGGGACATAATTAAGAAAAACAGGGTGGTAGATTTAGTTGGCCACATCTTTTCTAAGAGTGTTGGTTCCAGAATTTTTATTGGTATATGTGTGTGTGTCTGTGTGTCCAGTGAGAGAGGGAGATGGGGAATTGCACTCAGACCAACAGGTATAATCTGTAAAGTAACTAGTACTGTACCTCACATATAGTAGGTGTTTCATATGCCATCATTATTGAGGAAATGAGAGTTTATATATGTAAAGAGTGAGTACTCTGCAGACACATTTTGCCCTAGGTGTGTTAGGGTTGATTATTAGAATCTTTTAAAATTTAATTTAAGAAATAAACATTTTTGAATACTGATATTGTTTGGATGTGCACTCCCTCCAAGTCTCATGATTAAATGTACTTCCCAGTGTTGGAGGTTGGGCCTGGTGGGAGGTTTTTGAGTCATGGGACACATCCTTCATGAATGACTTGATGCCCTTTTTGCAACAATGAATGAGTTCTCACTGTGCGTTCTCCTGTGAACGCACTTATGAGCATTTGACCCCTCCCCTCTCCCTCTCTTTTGCTCCCTCCCTTACCATGTGACGTTCCTGCTCCCCTTTGCCTTCTGCCATAATTGTAAGCTTCCTGAGGCTCTTACTGGAAGCAAATACTGGAGCCATGCTTGTAGAGCCTGCAAAACCTTCAGCCAATTTAATCTGTTTTCTTTATATATTATCCAGCCTCAGGTATTCCTTTATAGCAACACAAATGGACTAACACAAATATTCTTGCATTTTATTTAAATAGAAGTCCCTAGAGCAGGCAGGAGAGCTCCAAACATGAAAAGGCTCTGTCTATTCCCATCTTTATATAATTAGAAGCAACCTAGATTCCATGTTAGTTTAATGCTCTGCAGAGTAAAATGGCAATGATAGAAGTATTTTCAACTAGGGTCATAACATCAACTCTTTTATTTAAAAAAGCAACTTTTAACTTCAAGGACTTCTCAAAAAAAAAAAAATGAGGGCATGAAATATATTTAGTTGTCTTTATTCATTATTTTAGTCCCAATTCTTAATTCTACTTGGTAACATTTAGTTTCTTAGAAACACACAAAGATCAACAACTTTGAAGCTAAAATTCAACTTCCTGAGAAATGAATTTGGGAACAAGATCTTAATACTAATACAAAGGTGAATCTTATATATAACAGTTCCCTTTCATATCTGGGGGATATGTTCCAAGATCTTCATTAAATGCCTAAAGTCATAGATATTACTGAACCTTACATATACTATGTTTTTACCTATACATACATACTTATGGTAAAGTTTAACTTATAAATTAGGTGCCATAGGAGATTGACAATAACTGATAAAGTTATTATTAGTTACGTATTGTTAAGTAAAACAAGGGTTACTTGAACACAAACACTGTGATATTGTGGCAGTGGATCTGATAACCTGATACTGTGACAGTGGATCTGATAATGGGTAGGAAGCAAATAAAATGTGGATAACACTCGACAAGGGATGATTCATGCCCCAGGTAGGGCAGAGTGGAACAGCCCCTGATTCACCACACTATTCAGGACAGTGCACAATTTAAACTTATGAATTGTTTATTTCTGGAATTTTCATTTAATATTTTTGGACAGCAGTTGGTCATAGGCAATTAAAACCACAGAAGGAGAAACCACAGATAAGAGGAAACTACCATACAGGGAAACAGTTTGGTGTATTTATTTTTGTCAGTTTCCTGTGGGATGGAAAAAATCTGTGTATCTGAAATACAAAAAATATTTTAAGACCACTTTCTCTTTTTTTTGCTGTGTACTCTCAAATTTAGAACTTGACAAAAATCAACTTTCTCTCTAGTATACATGAATAATTGTTCACATGCTTCAGTCTCTCTCTGTTTACTTACACCAGATACGCCTACAGCTTCCCTGCAGTGTTTAGGAAAGAATAGTTACAGAATTGTGTGTGGTTCTATCACATTTCTTGGTGAAAATTGACCCTTCAGTTTAGTTTCCCTCATCAGGAAGTCATCCTTTCTCACTTCTTACAGAAAGAAAGCAATGGAAGAAGTTATGAAATGAAGTCTTAATGGTAACTGTAGAACAGGCACGATTTTAACTCAAATTTTATCCTACTTCTAATAATAATTCTTAGTGTTTGTGTAACATTCTATAGTTAATATAGTATGTTAATGTTTACTGAGATATATTTTGTGCTTGTTTATATAGGATTCTTGGATGCTTGTGTGTTTCTCATATTTACCTACCTTAGTTTAAATCTTGACACCACCTTCTTTACTGATGAGAACCTCAGTGCACATTTATTGGGTTTACGCCATGGATAAATTCTTCTAACAAACACACGTATAGGTGTGCAGAGACACATGCTTAAGAAAGAACATCTGAGCATAATCTAAAATCCAATGACAAGGAGAGGACAAATGCATAGACATTAATAATATAAGGCAAAATGTGGTATAATATGTGAAATAATTGATACAATAAAAATGCCAAAAACATTCTGAGAAGAATAGAAATAATTATTAGGATTTTTGCGCATCTATTAGACACTAGATACTTTGCACTATATGTTGTTTTGGCCATTTACAATTATTCAGTAAGATAAATGCCATATCTTTATTTTACTGATGAAAGTTTTTAAAAAAGAAACTTGAAGTCTGTGAGTGACCAATCAAAGATGCAAATTAATAAATGGAAGACCTGGGATAGAAAATCAAATCTAAAGCCTAGATATCTGGTTATTTTAGAAAAGCTTCATAGATAAGTGTCAGTGGAGCTGTGTTATTTGAGCTGAGCTGCACCTTGAAGAACCAACAAAATTATAAATGGACAAATAAGACCAATAGCCTACACCAAAATAGTTCTCATGCTTAGAAGAGTTGCAGAATAAAATATGTTGCATGGGATGTCAATAGTAAAGGTCAAGATAGTGGCCAAAGAAACACAGAGGAAGAGGATTAATGGAATGAAGGAAGAAAGTGTTTTTAGAGGAAGGTGATATTTCACCTGAATTGTAAAAGGTATGTAGGTAGAGAAGAAAGGTAAGTGAAAGGGATCTAGAGCCACTTGTGATAGAGGGACTAGAGGGTACAGAGGCATTGAAATGCAGGATCACAAAATAATCAGAAAATAGCAGGTAGTTCATAATGGCTGGAGCCATGCACAGGGCGTGGGACTGAGCCAGGGAATTGGTGAGGGAGTTTGCGTACCTGTGAGAAATGAGTCTTGGAATTAGCAGCCAACTGGACCTCAAATGAAACTCTCCCCTTGACTCTATTCACAGGAATGTTCTAACCATTATCTTTTACCCTCTTAGGCATACACATGGAACTCAGTTACTATATATACATACTGTCCTTTTCATTTATTTTTAATATAGTTACGCTTGGTTTACACCAGAAACAAATTATTTCATGGGATGGAACTTCTTAAATGAATGAATCTTAATGAGAGACCCTGATCCTGTCTGCAGTTTTGCAGGATCTGTAATGTGATTTGATCACCTTCTCCAGGGATGAGCAGGCCCTAGGGGACTGCCTCACACTAATGACATTATAAATCAACAAATGTAATGCCAATATTGTGTAAACGAAATGTCATTTAGTGAGAACCTACTCCTTACAGTAGTAGACACTTCACTCATATTGTTTAAATTAGTCGTCACTAAACACAGTGATGTAGTTCTTTCTTTATCCCAATTTTATAGGTGAGAAATTCAAATGAGAATATTAAATAATTTCCCCTCATTTCAAAGCTACTAAGTTTTGAAGCAAATAATCAAACCTAAGATTCTTTGATGTATTCTTCATGCGATGGGCAGAGAACACTCACAGTGGCTGAAAAGGATGATGATGATGATGATGCTGCTGATGCTGCTGAGGGTGGTGGTGATGATCGTGGTAGTGGTGGTGATGGTGGTGGTGACGATAAAGATAATGATGATATAATTAAAGTAATTGTAATTTATTGAATGCTTACTTTGTAAGAGTAATACATTATATACCATACCTTTTGTAACTTTCAAACAATTCTATTTGATGGGAAATTATTTCCATTTTAGAAATGGGGAAACAGATGTTCAGAAAGTTTAAATAGTTTTCCAATATCCAAACCTGGTTAAGTGGTGGGGCAGATATTAAAACCACATCTCTCTGACTACACAGTACTTTTCACCACTAGCAGAGTAAAATAATATCTGATGAAAATAATACCTGAGTATGAGAGTCAAGAGTGAAGAGAATATGTTCGTTGAGAGAATAGTCCATCTAAGTTGTAGCAAAGAACAGAAAACCATTGACATCTCACAGTGAGGACACTGATTATGTATCTTTGTAACATGATGAAACAAACATTGAACACTTTATACTGTCATTTTTCACTTTTACTAATAATTCTTACCAGTCACAGATAGTGAAAAGCTTCAGTCACTATCTGTATTCATGATAGACAATATATGTTCTAATTTCATCATATATGTCTCACCATCTAATAGGAGAAATTTTAGGTAGCGAGAAAGAAACAAATATCTCAAGCCTGAGCAAAACATTAATCTTTTTTATACTTTAAGAATTGTTCTTTACCAATTATTAATATTTCTGATTAACATCCCAATCAGTGAAGTCAGAGTTTAGCCTACAAAGCCGATACATGTATGATAGTATTACAAACTTAAAATCTTGTGAATAGATCAAAAACTTAGCAGACATTCCTTTCTAGTACCTACACTAACACTCTTATCAAGTTAAGAATTTTTTGTCATTTTTGTTTATTTTGGTTTTTACTATAAAGACACTTTGCAGAAGCAAGATTTGAATCAGCTTTCTTTGATGCTAGTACTCTTATTGACAGTTTGAAATAAACCTAGACCCTTGCTCAACATCAATACTTCTGGGAAATTTTATCTTTGTTCCTTTAACCTAAACTCCTTGAAGACAGGGTTGATTTCTTTCTACTATAACCCAGTTGTCTGGTATGAGATTTGGTAAAAGTAAACATGCTTTCTAAATGTTAGTTGAAGAAGTAAATATTTGAATGAATTTACCAGCTTGAGACCTTGTTTCACTTTTACATTGCTTACATTTTGGAAAGATGTTCCAGATGAGCCCTCTCATTCATTTATTTTTATTATTTTGTAAAAAATGTCTTTGGGGGCTGCTTATCAGGGTTTCCTGTGTGTGTCCTATCTGACTTGGCTAAATTAGTAACACCAAAACTCACGTAAGAGAATGCTTGGCATCCTTCAGGCTCTGGTGAGTTTCCTCACCAGCCTGGGACACTTCCCTTTTTCCTTCGTCTCAATGAACTCACATCACATTTGGGGATAGGGCTTCCAACCCCTCTTTTAATAGACACAGTTTTTAACAGCGTTCTTTCTTAAACAAGAATAAACAGTTGAATGTAGGCAACTTAGAGAATGTTTAAAACAAATGAGAAGTAGCTGGAAGGTTAAGAAAAGGTCACTACGGTTATTGAGAGGAGTCTGACTCATGAAACAAAACAAAGCAAAACAAAAGTTACTTAACTGACAAAAAGCAAATCAGAGGGAAAGAAATCATGAGAACATTTTTGGTGGCTGGCTGAGGCAATACCAAAACTTCAAGTGATGAGAATGGGAAGTTCATCAGAAAAGACTGCTCCTAGGGTGGTGAACCTATTGTGATTCCTCGAGGGAGGCTTTTTCCCAGCTGTCTCTCTGACTTTTCTGGGTATCTGCATTCTCACTTGTTAAACAAGGGGGTTATATTAAAGGAGATATAAGATTATTTACGTTTCTAACATTTTATACTGGGTTCTAAGTTTCTAGCAGACTAAATTAATTCTTATGTTTTAGGGAATATACTTAATTTCATATAGTTTGGTCTTCATATGTTTTTCTTCATTATTTAACCCATATTTATTGAGTGACTCTGATTTGAGCACTGTGTTAGGCAGTGTGTAGGCAAGATGAGTACGATAAAAGCACTGTCACTGAATGCCTCATAGTCCAAGGGACCACAGCGTTATTCACAGTGACATAGCAATCAGGAACAGAGGAGATGGCTGGGACAGGGAGGTAAGGAGATAGGGAGGGAGATGGAATGAAAAGGATAAGACCTAAGGAAAGTATTTTATCATCTCCTAAAATACATGAAGGTTACCATTTTATCTTAAACAATAAAAGCTGGTTATAATTTTTGTCTTTACTCTTTGGTTATAAATGTATTGAGCTGTGGGTCAACTTGCAGCACTAAGGATGGTAGTGCTGACTGTGACTACTTAAAAGGTTAATGAGGAGTTCACTAGCCTTTCCATAGTTTCTATAATAGCAGATAGTTTTATTGATGTGGGGCATTACCTAGCCTGGCCTATAGATTTGTGTTTACCACACGTATATAGCTGCTTGGAGATGTGGGAGGCTGCTTGGTGATTCCTCACACAGCTTGATGCTGACCTGCAAGATTGAAATGCACAGAGCAGCAGTGAGAATGGAAGAGCCTAGAACTGCTTGGGAAATTTGAATGCTCTCTTGGGCTGTCCAGGTGGGCAGAATATGTGAAACAGATGGGCAGAAAATAATAGTAAATGGTGTGGGCTAGTAATTAAATGGAAGGAACATATTTCACCTAGATGTCTTCAGATTCTTTTTTCTTTCCTCACTCCTTCACACCCTGAACCCTGTGCCTGAAAGCACAGCACAGCCAGCCCTAAGTCTCAGTTTGAGAGCTATCGTGGTCAAGACACTTCTTTCCTTCACTATGGCTTTCAAGGCCTAACGCCTGATCAGTGCGTGGCACCCTGTACCACTTAAGTAAGGAAATATCATTTTGGTTTCTGCTCATTTGTTTTTATCCCCTCTTGTCTAAAAACATGCTTAGGTAAGTAGTAAATATATCACTAAGATGGTATTGGGAAACAATGCTGGATTGAGAGCTAAATATATGAAATTCGTGTAAGGGACTTTAAAGCGTTTTAAAAATTAAAGTAATGCATAAAGAGTATAGAAATACAGAATACATGCAAAATCCATATAGAAATGCATAAAGAAAAGAGCACATAAAAGCACAAACTGAACATGCCTACATTAAAAAAAAAATCACAACATTATCAACATCATAGAAGCACCAGTCCATTTCATGCTTCTCTCTAAGGATTATTATTAATATCACTTGGCAAAGTGTTTGCCTTCTGGAGTTGCCAGTACAGTTACAGGTTATTTTACTTCTTACTTCTCTCTTCCTGTGAAGAGAGAGAGTGAAAAATATAAGGACAGGAACTAAGATTTTTTTTTTCTCCTTTGTATGTATGTTTCCACGATACATTGCAGTGGCTCATAGTAAATTTCTATGGAAATTTGTTAAGCTGTGGGTCAACTTGTAGTCTCTAGAGCCCAGACATCTAATGGGGAGCTTCAGAAAAAAGTCCTATTGTTGATCACATTGGGTTACTAGACTCATCTATTTGATTTAGCTTTTTACATGTACATAGAGCTCTCAGAAAAGAGGAATATTCTAAATATCTCTCTGAACATTAAAAGGCTGGAATAGAAGGGTGATGATAGTGAAAGGGGTTAACTAGTGTTTTTCATACATTAGATAATTCACAGCTGCTTCATTTTTCATACATTAGATAATTCACTTCAATGACCGATATTGAATATTCTTTGGAAATGTGTTTTGTGGAAATTCCCATTTATGCTTGTTTAAGTGGATTGATGAGGCTTAGGTAATCAAGTTGCAACACTGGGGAAAAATAAAAGAGACCAGGCAAGTACCAACAAGGAAATTCAACTGAAGTGTTTTCTGCTGTGCCACATAGCCATGGGAAAATGAGGACAGGATCAAAACTTGCTGGAAAGTAGTTTCTCTATTTGTTTTCCTGTCTTTCTTTAACTGAAGCATAGGGGAAATTTTGGTAGGCATTGATTTCCTTTGGATACAACATCTTTAGCCACAGATTTGCCTCTGATCAGTTCTGATTATCCTTATGCCACTCTTGTGTTCCAATGCTTCTGAGCACCAACTAAAAGAGATCATATTGTATACAATGTGGAGATTCAGTGAGCTGTGACGAAAGACTGCAATAGCCAGTCTGGAAACATCTGTGGGAGTTTTAATTAGAGGAGAGCCACAGGCTAAATGACTGACAGAAAAAAACAAAGAAAGTAGATGACTCATCTCTGAGCCGATGACAGCAGGAGTATTCACGGATTTTCTCTGCTTTTAAACATTGTGGTTGGATTAAGTGTCTGAAATCATTCCCTGCATGCCATATATTATTGAAACTCTTCTTTTGGTTTAAATTTCCTAATTTAAGAATCTTTCTCAAGGGTAATCATCTTTGAATAGTAGATTTCTGATATCTGAATTAGAAGAATCAGAGTAAAGTTATCCCTCAATGAGGGCTGATAGTGTGGTAGTATGATTTCAAGGACACCAGAAAAGCCTTCACTCCCATTTCTTTCCAATTGAAGTTCCTTGGTCCAAACACGAAGAATTCCTTGTTTCATCAAAAGCAATCACCATCTCAAATTTTGTTTTAAAATATAAACCCTGATACAAAAATTAATAAGTAAAAGTCTGTCAGAACCCCTTAGGAAACAAATGAAAGGTCTGGGAAAAGCCTGAGGGTGGGGAGGTATGCATCAGTATTTCTTGAGAATGCAGCTCATTGGGGACTTCCCTGATCCTGGATTCAGAAATTCTGGCAGCGAGAAGGAAAAGGCAGGCGTTTGAGGTGGATAGAAAGTAGTAAAAAGGGAGATGGGGATTCAGAAAGTGAAAGTGAATAAAGATCAGTTTTGGATTTTGTGTTAATGACTTGACCTCGCTTTCTTCATCTGTAACACTGAACCAATAACACTTGTTCCAGGGCTCTTCAACAATGAGCAGAAGAGACTCTCTTTCCTTTGTCGTACAAATTAATTATTATTTTTTTTCTTTTTGTAAGATAAGTGGTTTAAGTTTGGATTTCAAGATAAATGTGTGTGTGTGTCAGTGTGTGTGTGTGTGTCTGTGTGTCTGTGTCTGTGTGTATACATATATATATTCCCTATTTATGTTTTTTTGGCCTTCTTTTGCTTGAGAGTTTAAAATTTTTTTCAAAGACTTATTAAAAAGATCACCTCCCTCTCTAAGGATGAGGATTGAAAACTAAAAGAAGTCTGCCCAAGTTCATAGTTCATGGACATGATCTGATCAGTAATTCAAAAGGGCAAGATGACTTTATGCTTTTATAATATTTCTTTGTTACCTATCTAAGTAATCATTGGGAAAGGCTTTGATACTGTATTCGAGATTAGAGCCACAAGTGGCTTGAACAAACTTAATTTTTTCCAGGAGACAGAGGATGGTTTCATGTCGCATGTCCATGAATCGTGACCCACAAGCCTTTGAGAACAGTTCAGGATCACTGCACTTTACAACTCTAGGTTGAGGAGAAGAGTACACTTGATAGTGTATGAAAAGTGCCTAGCAGAGAGACTGCACTTAATAGGCATTCAGAGCAATTTATATACTAAACAATGATGAGAGTGGCTTCCCTGGATTTTTTACCTCCAATGTATTTTAGGCTACAAAGTGGACTGTCTTCTATCACAGATCGAATAGATAAAACATGGGCTGACAGAAAACTCAAATTTCAAGACACATCATATTTGTTTTTATGGATACTCAGTAATGTTGTCACTACTAAATTAGCACATTGTGTTAGTACCAAGCTTACTTGTTTACAAAACTAACCAACCAACCAACCAAAACAACAAATAAAAAACCAACTGAGTGATTCAGCTAGTAGGGATGTTGAGATATCTTAAAATTTTTAATTCTCAGTTGACATGGAGTCAATTTCATGTGCTAATTTAGACTTTTTCTGAAGCATTTTTTACTCTGTAGCAACTCTTGAGGTAAAGAACTTCATGAATTTATTTCTTAATATAAGAGATAACTCTCCTCCTCCTTCTCTGTCTCCTCGTTCTTGTGGTTAAATTAACTCTTTCAACTTTCAAGCAGAGTTTCCTAGGCTTAATAGATTGAAATTTCCAAATTATGTTCACCCATAAACACAATCAAATTTTGTGAGCATCCTTCACCAGTTTGGCTGGCAATCATCAGCAGTCTATTGACAAATATTTCATTCCTGTTCTTTCCATCACATAGAAAAATTGGACCCCCACTCACTTTGATGTTAGGCATACCCATGTGCTTTACTTTTCCTCATGAAATCTGAATGAAAGTGGCATATGGCTGCTTCTGAGCAGAAATTTTAAGAGCCATGATTTATTTGCCCCCATCTCTTTCTCTGGCAAAGTAATTGTTGAAGATTAAACCCTTATCAGCATGGATGCCCGAGTGACTAGTATGAGCTGCACTGACTTGAAATTTACAATGGAAAAGAGAAATAAATCAATTATTTTTTGGATGCTGAGGTTTGGATGTTGTTTTTAAATGTGGTGCAACCTAGCCTATTGTGATAAAATGCAATTGCATTATAGATTTGCAACTTTTCTCTCAGACTAACAATGTTGGTTTCTAATCATATCTTTAAGTCAAGGCAAACATGTGCCATCTGTTGATTCTTATATTTTTACTTTCTTTTTTTTTTTTGGCTGAGCACAGCGGACTTTATTGATGGTTTATGACAAGGAGGGGCTCCCTAGGCCCCTCCCTCTTCAGGGGTTCTGCATGGAAACTATGAGGAGGGGAGATTCTCAGTGTGGTGGGGAACTGAGTACGGTAAGGACTCCCCAGCAGTGAGGGCCTCTTTCTTCCTCTCATGATCTCACTTATTTTAGAAAAGAGACAACTCAGATCCTCCTAAGATAAGAGATTTATCCAGGTCCATACAGGTAGACTTCTTTACAATTTTAACTTCCAATATTTTTTTAGATCTTTGTACTTTGTAACTCATGCCATTCATTTATTTATTCTTTTTTGTGTTTTTGTTTTTTTCGTTTTTTGTTTTTTTGTTTTTTAGTAGTGTCATCCATGATGGATATTCATTCAACTTTTTAAGTTAAATTTTTAATTTAATTTTAAAAAGTAATTGCTGGATAGTGGAAGAGCCAGGATTAGTCTCAATGATTATAGCTTGAGATCAATGCTAAGTATATTAGTTTTTTAGGGCTGTCATAACCAAATAGCACAGGTTGGTGGCTGAGACAACAGAAATGAATTGTTTTCATGTTTTTATTTCACTGTTGTTGCTCAGGCTGGAGTGTAGTAGTGCGACATCAGCTCACTGCAACCTCTGCTTCCTGGATTCAAGAAATTCTTCTGCCTCAGCCTCCCAAGTAGCTGGGATTACAGGTGCCTGCCACCAAGCCTGGCTAAAATTTGTATTTTTAGTAGAGACAAGGTTTCACCATGTTGGGCAGGGTGGTCTCGAACTCCTGACTTCAGGTGATCCACCAGCCTCAGCCTCTCAAAGTGCTGGGATCACAGGCGTGAGCCACTAGGCCCAGCCTTGTTTTCATAGTTCTAAAGATGAGAAGCTCAAGATCAGCGTGTCAGCAGGTTTAGTTTCTTCTGAGGCTTGTTTTCTTGGAATGAAGATAGCCGCCTTCTCATCGACTACTCCCTCGGTGTTCCCTCTGCATGCACACACCTGGCATCTCTTCATTTGTCTAAATTTCCAGTTCTTATAAGAACACCAGTCAGATTGGATTAGGGCCCACCCTGACAGCATTTTACTTTAATCACTTCTTCAAAGTTCCTATCTCCAAATACAGTTACAATCTGAGGTACTGGGGTTAGGGCTTCAACATCTGAATTTTGCAGGCACAAAATTCAGCACTAAGATATGACAAATCGATAACATCTTAAATTTAAAACAAAACAAAACCTAAGGTTAGAATCTCAGTATTGTTTCTAGCAGCTATGATATTTATGGAGTGTCAGGTCATAGAATTTAACATAAAATATTAACAGTATTAACATAATACTGTTAATTAACATAATTATGTTATGTTAATTAACATAATTTTCTGTTAATTAACATAAAATATTAACAGTATTATTTGCCCAATCTAACAGAAGGCATTTAATACCAGTTTTTACAAAATATTCATCCTGATTTAGCTGACAGCTGAGGTCCTTGTGCTGAGCCATCTGCAAATTCTGTGTAAGACTGACCACACCTTTGAACGGGAAGCCTCCCAGGTGCCAAAAAGAAGAAATTGTGCAGAATAATCTGACTCACACTAATAATAGTCATCATCCTTACTTTCTCCCTCCCTTCCTTTTCCTTTTCTTTCCCAGATCTTCTATGAGTACACCGACAATTTCAAACACTACACTAGGAACTGAATTTGGATAAATCATAACCTGCCACAGGGGCTCACGTCTAGGGGAGGTGACAGACAGGTAATTGCACAATTATAATATAATGTAACAATTATAATATAACTATAACATACTATATAATGTTCTAGGCCCTATGAGTATATAAAAGAGGAATTTATAAGTCACAATTTGGGGGAAAGAGTCTTATAACTTACATTTCTACAAATTTTTTTTCTTTTCAGAGGATACTCCTAAATTACTGCCAATTATATCGCAGGAGATAGAACATGTATGAGGCACAATGGCAAAGCATCGAATCAATGTTTTAACTAATGAATGGGAAATAGTCCCCCAAAAACGATTGCCCATTAAAGCCATCCCCTTGAGAGGCTATTAATGACTTCCAAAGATGTTGCCTTTCCTTAAAGCTTTTTTGGAATTTGTATTTGGTTAGACTGTGAGCTCTTCTAGAGCAGAACAAAGATTAACTTAATGCATGGTACATGATTGATGTTTATAGAACAAGTAAATGAACTCAGAGACAGTGGCTCATTTTTAATACCATAATTGGTGAGTAATACTTGTTCCTGGGGTGTTTGGGGTTTTTAGATTTAACAAAACCATGATCAGATTAACAATGTTTAGAGTTCAAAGTGAGGCATAGATCTACAGTAATGGAACTGGATTTCTTCCAAACCATCTCCAAAGAATACCAGAACAAAGTAGGAAGAAAAGAAAGTGTGTGTGTGTGTGTGTGTGTGTGTGTGTCTGTGTGTGTTTCTTTTCTTTTTCTTTTTCTTTTTTTTAGACGGAGTCTTCCTCTGTCACCAGGCTGGAGTTCAGTGGCATGATCTCGGCTTACTGCAACCTCTGCCTCCCAGGTTCACCCCATTCTCCTGCCTCAGCCTCCCAAGTAGCTGAGATTACAGGCATCCACCACCATGCCTGGCTAATTTTTGTATTTTTAGCAGAGACGGGGTTTCACCATGTTGGCCAGGATAGTCTCAATCTCTTGACCTCATGATCTGCCCACCTCGGACTCCCAAAGTACTGGGATTACAGGCACAAGCCACCATGCCTGGCCAAAAGGGGTTTTGATGAATAGTAACATCATCCTCAAATATGAAGAGTATTGGTTGTAATGTTGCTTGGAAGAAATTGATAAGCACTTTTTAAGAAAAGTAGATGGTATTAGAAGCATCCTTTTTTTTTTTTTTTTTTTTTACTTTAAGTTCTGGGATACACGTGCAGAATGTGCAGGCTTGTTGCATAGGTATTTATGTGTCATGGTGGTTTGCTGAACCTATCAACCCATCATCTAGGTTTTCAGCCCCGCATGCATTAGGTAGTTGTCCTAATGCTCTCCCTCCCCTTTCCCCCGACCCTCCAACAGGCTCCAGTGTGTGATGCTCCCCTCCCTGTGTCCATGTGTTCTCATTGTTCAACTCCCACTTATGAGTGAGAACATGTGGGATTTTGTTTTCTGTTCTTGTGTTAGTTTGCTGAGAATGATGGCTTCCAGCTTCGTCTATGTCCCTGCAAATGACATGAACTCATTCCTTTTTATGGTTGCATAGTATTCCATGGTATATATGTGCCAAATTTTTTTTATCCAATCTATCATTGGTGGGCATTTGGGTTGGTTCCAAGTCCTTGCTATTGTAAGTAGTGCTGCAATAAACATACTTGTGCATGTATCTTTATAATGGAATGATTTATAATCCTTTGGTTATATACCCAGTAATGGGATTGCTGGGTCAAATGGTATCTAGATCTTTGAGGAATCATCACAGTCTCTTTCACAATGGTTAAACTAATTTACACTCCCATCAACAGTCTAAAAGCATTCCTATTTCTCCGCATCCTCGTCAGCATCTGTTATTTCCTGACTTTTAATAATCATCATTTTAGTTGGCATGAGATAGCATCTCACTGTGGTTTTGATTTGCATTTCTCTAATGACCAGTGATAATGAGCTTTTTTTCATATGTTTGTGGGATGCATGGTTGTCTTCTTTTGAGAAGTGTCTGTTCATAGCAGAAGCATTTCTTCTGGGAACAAAGGTACTTTGTTCCCAGGATTGCTTAAACACCAGAGAAGTTTGAATAAGCAAAAATGTCCTTGAGCTGACTTTTGGGATTGGAGCTGGTGAGTACTGCATTACTCAGCATGGCGTGAAAAGCATTTGGAGTTGCTAGGAGCAATCCCGGAAGCCCACTTTAAAAAAGATCATAGGGAAGAGAAAGAGAGAAGCCACTGAGATGAAGAAAGAGCATGTGACACCAGTGTGCCTGGGTGGACAAAAGACAAGGGGTGGATTGTTTAAAATAAGAGGATTGGTTCACACAGGGATTCGGTTCTTTGCCCTCTACACTGATGTTACAGTTACAAGCACCATACTGGCATGATCTTATTGTTGATATTTTTTAAGATCAAGGAAAAAACCTGAAAGTCCATATCTGAGTGCAAGTGGTGTAAGTCAGGGGCAACATTCAAGGAAGATGAAATAATTCATAAATAGAACTGATTTATGGGAGCAGGAGCTCAGAACTAGAAGTAATAATAGAAACCCAGATCCTCCAGAGATTCATAGAACTCTTAGAAAAGGCTTTGCCTATGGCCTGGGAGTTCTGAGTAGCCTTAGCTTAAGCAGAAGGCTTACCCCAATTGACATATGAGTTTCATATAAAAGATAGCACTAGACAAAATCTGAGCACCCCTATTTTGATTATAGAAAATTGGTTCTGAAGCTCTTTTTTTTTTTCTTTTCCGGAATTTTCTTCTTTCTTTACTAAGAAAAAAGTTCCACCCTGCTACTGCTGCCCCTACAGAGTTGATCATGATATTTGCTGCATTCCCACTGTATTTTCCAGAGATTTACATTTTAGCACCTGTATAAGTTTTAGACAATTTAGAAATTATCTGCTTCTTTAGATTCTGAGCTACTTGAGGTTGGGGAACATGTCTTATTTTTGTTTATGCTGAGCCCTTCGTTTCTATGAAATATCCAATAAATGTTACTGAATAAATGAATGAAATAGTGATTAAATGTATGTATGCATGAATCAATGAATGGAGATGAGTATCTATGCTCCTAGAAGGTATAAGCTAAATGCAGGGAATTTTAAGTAACAGAGTACAAGTGTGGGCGTAAATCAGAACTAAAGCTTTTCAAATGTCAAAAAGAATTTTACTTGACTTCCTTCTTAGAGACTGTTTTGATTTGCTTGTTTTAAACATCTTTCATCTCCATCCCTTGTTTTCTGGAATTTATATAAGCTATCACCATCCTCCCCACCACCACCCTGCTAATAAAGGCCCTTTTCTGAGAAACAGAAGAAGAAATAAATGAAATTGGTTTGCATGCCTTAGTGAATTCTTACAATGAAAGGATAACTTGGAAACAATTCCCATTACGCTTAGCAAAACCATTTTTCAGTCTATATAGCCCACTATCTAGTTACAGTATTGGAATACTGTTAAGAATGGAGCAAAGTCCAAAGAATCAATTACATCCCCAATCAAAGTGACTGGCCACACTTTCAGTAGCTGGTGAGAGCGAAGAGGAAGTCACTAAACCAGAAGATCTAATCAGACTGTTTATCATGTGACAAGAAGCTCTTAAGTGTTCCTATTGTTGTTCTTATGAGTCTTCATGTCATCCAAATGGAGACAAGGGACCTCTTTAAAGAGATCAAACAAGGTTAGTAACAGAAGTCCACATGTGAACCTGAGCCCTGGGGAGGGATTATTGAGAGAAAACTAGAAGCATCAATTTGCCCTTTTCCCCCTCTTCTTCAGAGACCTGTGTTGAGAGCCGACCAGCATGAGTCGACTATTGTTGCCTGGCAGTCAACCAGAATACAATCTATTACTGGAGAAAAAGCAGTGCATGTGGGAAGGAACTCAGCCCTCTTCTGTGGGCTTTGTATTGTTACTGCACAGCAGAGGATCCAGATAGAGGAAACTAGCTTTAGTGGCATTTTTTTTTTTTTTTTTAAGGAGAATACTTGATTTGAACAAACAGAACTGTGTACCCTCCCTAAATTCTATTTATTTTGTAGAATTTGTTTCCAAGGATCTTTGGTACAATTTAATCCTGGTGAGTGGTGTGATGTCATGTGAGCAAAATAAAAGGCTGACATTAAGGAATCATTTTAGGTCTAGAAATAAATGTGGGCTGGTGGAAGGAAAGGATGTGGCCTGGTGGCAAGGAGAAAAGAGGGAGTGCCAGGTGAGGGGCACATGAAATGTGAAATCCTATGATCCAGTCTGTTTCTGGGGTTGGAAGGCAGGGTTATTGTGTAAAGAGCAAGGCTAGAAAACCACTGTGAGGCATAAGAGTGATTATATCCTGGGGAGGAGATGCTTCAGCCTCTCAAGTCAGATCCACAGACATTTGCTTCGTTGTTTGTTTTGATAAGTAGGGGCTACTGTTCACATCTGAGAGGAATGGCATGGCTAATTAATGCTCCTGATAAGTTCTCAACCTTGGTTATATATCGAAATCACTTTAAATTTGCTAATGCCCTGATATTTTACAAAGGTCTCTAGGTGATTTAATATACCACATGCTAGAAGGAGCACCCTCACTTTACTTGGGCAAGTTCAGTCTTACAATATACGTTATAGTACTTCTTTACTTCTTTGACTTTAGTGACCATCTGCAATGTGGTTACCTGCTGATACAACTGCCTCCTAAACTAGTGGTTTTCAAAGTCAAGGTGCATAGGCATTTCCAGTATATCTTGTAAAAGACAGAAAAAAAAAAAGACAGATTTGATTCAGTAGATCAGGGGTAGGGCTTGAAAATCAACATTCTAACAAAACCCCCTCTTCTGTTCCTTAGAACACACTGTGAGTAGTAAGTTCTTGCATTACAACTCCTCATAGCCTTGTTCCCGCTTCCATTTGGTGTAGCCCTCAAGAGTGCAGGCTTTGGGTTTAGAACACTCTGGCCTCTACCGTCTACTACTACCTGACTGAGTCTGGGCAAGTTGATTAACCTTAATTACCTAGTTTCTTTGCCCATAAAATGAGGATAAATGAAGGTTTTGTGAGGACTGTAAAGTATTAACTCAAAGTGGACTAACAGCACAGGGTCTTGCACGTGATTAGTTCCTAGCTTTCTCTAATTCCTAGGATGCTTTGTCTTGTCAGAGCTCCTTTAATTATTTTTTGGTCTCCCACTTTATAACTTCTGTGGAATCTTATAGAAATTCTCAACTGACCTCTAGTTCTTGGAATCCTCTCAACTTCCCCAAACTGTTGCTTCTTTTCTGACCTCTATTCCCTTTCCACCCAGCCTGTGTTCTCTGGTCAATTATGTAGACCATGGCTTCTATTCATTCATTCATTAAACATTTACTGAGCACCCCGTATGTGCTAAGCATTGTGATGAGCTCTAGGGGTATATTCAGTGCATTCAGTGGTGGGCTGGCAAATGTTTCTTGATGGTGTAAAAATGTATGTTTATGCACACATACATAAGCGTATATTTTTTAATATAAAACATTGATGTAAAGAATGTATAGTGTACAATTTACTCTTTATTTTAAATTTAATGTAGCCATTTTGTTTCCATAGTTTTTTTTTTTTTTTTTTTGCTAAACTATTGCATTTTTAGCCAAGCTATGGTTGTATCTGGTGAATGAATATAGTTCACATAAGAATGTTACTTGATTTTTTTTGTATTAATAACTAAGATTAAAGTAAAATCATGCAGTAAATTGTAACTTCCTTTGTTTGTCAATATCATGACCTGCTTCTTTGCTGAATATAGGTTTTAGATACTGGAAGAATAATATTTCTTTAAGTTTTTGTGTAATGGCTATACACATGACCTGCTTTAAGCTTAATCTGTGCTGTTAACATTTTCACCATCATTTTCTTAAGTCTAAACAATCAAATAAATAATACATCAAGATGTCAACTAGTGGTGCTGATTTATTTAGTATAAATACACCCAATATTGTCAATTTCAGGCTACCAGCATAATGTATTGTAATGGCAAAAACTGTAATTACTTTTGCACCAACCTAATAATGGCACTGAACAGAAAGTTGAAAAGATGTGCAATAGTCCATCAATAGATAGTATTTCCACCATAGAGACTGAATCAGGGAAAATAACTTCAAGAGAATAAATCATAGTAAACACTATGAGAATAAACAGATAATGAATTAGAGCATTTATTACCTTTTGAGAATATAATTTGTTTTTTAAATAATAGCTGTGTTTAACAAACAGATTGAAAAATTCCTGAAAATTTAATAATAGGCACTTGTTAGCTAGTACTAGCCAGCTCCAACACATCAGATTTGTGCGGTAGACATAGTCACTGACATCATGACACTTATACTCTAGAAATGGAGGCATAGAAATAAATGAGCATGAATTTTATAATAAGGGCCCCTAAGCCAAATTTGAGGCTATCATTGTGACAGGCAGAATGTTGGCTCCCTGTGGACTTCACTCTCTGATGTTTATGTCCATGAATAGGTTACATTAAATGGCAAAAAGATTTTGTAGATGTAATGTTACAAAGCAATTGACCTTAAAATTGAGAGAGTATCTTTGATTATCCAGATGTGCCTAATGTAATCACATGAATCTTTAAAACAGAAGGCAGAAGCAGAAATCAGAGTCCAAGCACAAGGATTATTAAGGCACCATTGTTGGCTTGAAGAGAAAGAGGACCATACAGCAAGGAAATAGGGACCACAGTCCCACAGCCATGAGACACTGAATTCTGCCAATATCCAGTGAGTATGGAAGAAGACCATAAGCCCCAGATGAGAGCTGCAGTCCTGGATACTACCTGGATTTTAGCCTAATGAGACTTTGACAAGATAAACCAACCACATTGTGCCAGACTTCTAACCTATAGAAATTGTGAGATAAATTCATGCTGTTAAAAACTGCTACGTTTGTGGTAATTTGTCACACAGCAATAGAAAACTAAGAACAATTAGTAAAAAAAATTATCAAAATAACGGTTATCCAGGAAGAGCAGGGAAAAGAATGTTTCAGTACTTTTGGGGATTTAGAGGTGTTGAATATGCCTGAGTGGCATGTACAAGAGAAATAAAAATGAGCTATCAAGATGGAAAAGAAGTGTTCCATCATGAAGAACATTTTAAGCTAGGAGAATATTCTGAATATTCTCCCAAGAGCAAAGGGAACCAATACATCATTTGTCATGATCAATTTGTGTTTATGGAAGATGGATGAAAAGGGTGTTGAATGGCAGGAGGCAGATCATTTAGGAGGCTTTTTCAGATCAAATGAGCATGGTGAGGATAGAGAAAAGTGGATTGTGGTGTCTTACCCTGTATACTCACTATTGTCTACTGTTTGTTCTTTCTCTCTTCTGCTTTTTAGTTGTGCTCGACAATCACTGTTTTAGTACCCTGTGCCAGGTACCAGGCCAGGCAGTGTGGATACCACTTCAGGCTCCCAGACCTCGGTAGGGATCATGTTGCTGCCTTTTTTCTCCAGAAGCTGTGTAAAGTAATGTAAGTACATAGTTTATGAATTTGAAAAACTAGTTCTGCCACTTATAAAGTGCACAACCTGGGGCAAGTCACTTAACCTCTCTGAGTTTCACTTTCCTGATTTGCAAAAAATTCCTTTAGGTACTTCAGAAGGCAATCGTGGCCAGGCACAGTGGTTCATGCCTGTAATCCCAGCAGTTTGGGATGGCAAGGCAGGAGAATTACTTAAACCCAGAAGCTCAACACCAGCCTCGGCAACATAGTAATACCCTGTCTCTATTAAAAATAAAATAAAATAAAATAAAATAGAAGGCTATTGTGAGGATCAACTATAGGGTACATAAAAACTTTAAAAGTCATAAATACTTTCCAAATGGTGGGCTGTCTTCTCTTCATCTCTTTTTACCTTCCACATGCTCCAGCTTATCCCATATTCTTTCTTTCTCCCGTGTCTCTTTCACTGTTGTTAATAAATTAGTTCAATGAATAATCAGAGTCTATTATATACTATTCACTCAGCTAGATGTTTTTATGTGTTTGTTTTACACATTCTCTCACGCACATACCTACACACACACACAAACACACGCACACACACACACACACACACGTTGTTCCTCCAAGAGCTTACTCTCTTAAGCTTAAGGCTAACAACACTCATATTTTTAAGTAAAATATAAAAGTAGTTGCAAAATATATAAGATTTAGCATACCTACATTTGTGTTTATATAGGTGTGTTGTGTGAAAGAGAACAAGATAGAGAAAAATGTGACTATATACTTAGAACCAAACATTGGAAAATATACCTCAAAATGTTCGTATATTTCTCTCTGAATAATTTCCTTTGTCTTTTTTCATATTTTTCTGTATTTTTCAAATCATCTGCTATAAATGCACTTTGTGAATAGAAAAATAACTGAAAACATTTTAATAAAAACATGAAGTGGCAAATATTATAAAGGAATTACATGTAGGATGTTATGGGTCTACGTAAAATTTTTTTTTCAGAATTAAATGATGCCAGAGTGGAGATGAATATAAATTTTGCAGGAAAGAACCAAGGGAATGCCATTCTAGGAGGAGGATCCAGGAGAAGTAGAGGCTCAGCATGGAGTGGTCAAGAAGTACTATCAGGTGTATACAGTCCCTGTTGCCTGAAGTGCAACTTGGGGTAGAGCAGGAGACAACTCCCGAGGAAGTAGAATATCTTGCTAGGGGTCTTAAATTGTATCCTACAGGTGCTAAGGCATTTAATCAGGGGATTCACTAATAGTCATACTTGCATTTTTGGTAGATTACAGCAGTGGTAGTGTGACATATGGAGAAAGAAGAGGCTAAAGGCAGGTGAGAAGCACGGAGGCTGCTCAGGAAACCAGTTTCAGGTAAAAAAAAATGATGAAGGCCTAAACTAGGACATTATATTGGAAATGGAGAAAAATATTTTACAGATGATGAGGAAATATTTAGGGCTTAATTCCTGTCCTTCTTAGGTCATACTGTGTGGCTAAATTAGTAACACCAAAACTCACATAAGAGAATACTTGTGTGCATACATATTGTGCCTACATAATTTTCCTACTGGAAGAAGGGTCTCAAAGGGGATGGAAGGCCAAGAACTGAAAATGAAGATTTCACAATCTGTCTTTGGACTAACTTCTGCAAGCCCAGATAAGGCATTTGGGATGAGAAATTCCCACCCTCTGTCTCAGAACAAGGCTGTGGAAAGACGAGAAAGAGCAATGAGTTGGGGAGAGGATTCCAGAGAAAGACCTACAGGACTTGATGGCAGATAAGAACAGATGAGCAAATGTGGAGTCACGTGATGGTCACAGAACAGGCTGTGCAGAGACACCCTTTTGGAAGAAAGAGAGGGAGTACTTTTGAGTCATTTTTAGTTTCTGCGGCAGCAGGATTTCCAACTGGCATAAAGATAGTCAGGAATAAACAGAAACAGTGAAGGACCTGAGTGTGTCATGAGAACAGGGTGTCAAGACTGGTTTGCTGTCATCTGGAAACAACTTGGCTGTCCCAGCTGAGGAGGGACCCAGGGCATAGGGAGGAGAGGATTTTCCAACTCTCTCCAGCCCATGTTTCACCATATTCAATATCTGCCTTATGTTTGGACCAAGTGAGCAAATGTTTTTGTGGTTTAATTTTGAGGCTTCCTCTTAGTCTTCTCTTCTTGGTCATATAAATAAGAATCTAAAATTATCCAAGTCAGGAGCAAATCTTCTCCTTCCTTACAGAGAGTATAGGGATTCAAATTCAGACTGAGCCATAAGTGACTGATCTCAGCCTTCCTACTAGCAAGACTTGATGGGCATGAAGGAGATAGGATGTTGGTAGGAATAAGAGAATCCTAATACAATATGGAGAGGGAGAGCAGAAAGGAAGTGTTCTGGAGACAGTAAGGCTTTGCAGTAAGTGCAAAGAGTCTGGGTCTAGAAGTCTGAGGGACCTCTGACACTTGTCTCCTGGGGCGATGCCCGGATAGGACTATAGCATCATTTATTTGAAAAACTCTCTGAATTATGTTGCTTGGGGAAGTCAAATCTGGACTAGTCTAAGCTGCTAGACTACCTTAAAAATCCCTAAGATTCTTTCCATTTTCATAGTCAGACTCTATGGACAAGGAAGACTAAAAACAACAAATATTTGAAGCTTTTGCAGAAAGTTAGAGGAACTCTACAAAAGCGAGTTTTCCACAATGAGATAACAGAGGATTTAAGCTAAACCAGCATAGAAGACCCTAGGTTAAAGTCATAGAAATGTACTATTTTTCAGTGAGAACTGTTCTAAGTTTCAAAGGGCCATTCCTGCACTGGTTCATCACTAAAATATATTTGGCATTTGGGAGAGTGTGTTTTTACTCAAAGGACAATCATTTATTAGGTGAAAAGCCCCAAAGCACAGGAAATGTAAGGTAGCAGTAGGGATAGGGGGCCAGGGCTGCTCTTGACCACAAAGTCTTCAGAATGACTGCTAGGAAGTAACCTGTCATGTGGCCTCCAGGAACCCGAAAACTGGAGGAACCACTTTTCTGAGAAGTCATACTCAGCAGACATACCACCCACGGTTTCCTGTTAGCAGCTTGTCCAACTAAGACAAGAGCAGCTGTCTTAATTCTTCCTCTCTCTCTCCATCAATGAGGCTCAGAAAAGCCAGCAATTTGCCTTTATTCTTCAGAGGGCAGCTCTCTCCCAGTGGTAAACACTCTAATACACTCCAGGGGACTTTTTGTTTGTTTACTGACTTTCTAAAAAATATTTCTTATCTTTATCAGATTTTGTTTTTAGAGTAGAACTGTAGACAATGAGATAGAATGAGGTTTTCTTTATCATTTTAATGCTGGTTAAGCCTATTGGGATATGCAATAAACATTTATCTTATTGTTGTTGCTGTTGTTGTTAATAATTTGTTTGAGTTACACTTCTATCAGCTAGTTTTTTTGTTTGGAGTGGCTGAAATTGACCTGGATTGGGGGGATGTGGGTGGAGTAGAAAAGTCAAAAAGGTGGATAGGATTTCTGTATTAATTACTAGGTAAAATTGTGTGTGTGTGTGTGTGAGAGAGAGAGAGAGAGAGAGACCTTGATTTAGAAAATGTAATTATCTTTCCAATTGTAAAGATAATTGGAGCAGATCATTTGATGAACAATTTCAAAACTGTTTCTTTTTTTTCTTTTTTCTTTTTACAGACTAGACCAAGCAGTAAAAACTGAATTTTAATTATCTACTGGAAATTTCTCCAGAATAAAGGTCTGGTTCAGTTTCTATATTGCCTCTATGGGTCCCAGTCTATGAAATGCCAAGGGTTGGACTGACCAAAAGTCTTCAGATTACCTCTCTCTTCCTTCCACCCCTAATGCTTCTTGTCTACCATATTCCATGGTGCCGGCCGGCAAAGTGTACCTGTTTAATTCTCTAGGTTAGAAAAAATTTCCTAGATTTTTCTCCTCATCTTTCTATGTACAAATGCAACCTACATTTTAAAACAAAGACAACAGGCCGGGCATGGTGGCTCACGCCTGTAAACTCAACACTTTGGGAGACCAGGTCGGGCAGATCACTTGAAGCCAGGAGTTTAAGACCAGCATGGCCAGTCTCTACTAAAAATACAAAAATTAGCTATGTGTGGTGGTACACTCCTGTAATTCCAGCTACTCGGGAGGCTGAGGCAGGAGAATCACTTGCATCCGGGAGGTGGAAGTTGCAGTGAGCCAAGATAGCACCACTGCACTGCAGCCTGGATAACAAGGCTGTCTCACACAATAAATAACTAACTAAATAAAATAATAAAATAAAACAAAACACAGACAACATACCTCCCTCATCATGAAGCCTCTTTGAATTCTTACAAACAAACAAAACCTTCCTAAACTTTCAAAGGGCATTTAAGAATACATACCAGTGTTTCATTCATCTTTAAGGAAAATTTAGTGCATGCTAGTTTCTAGGTTAAGCATTTTACATTTATTAACCTATATAGGTAGATACAACTTTTACCTCCATTTTGCATTTGAGCAGAAAGGTGCAAAGATGATAAAGTGACTGGCTCAAGGCTATAGGTAAATGGCTGAGCCACTTATTTGCTGTATTAATAGAGATCATGTCCTTCAACATTTACTAATGTTTTTACCATGTCTTATCTATACCTCATTAAGTCTTTACATTTTACCCATTTATCAGCTAATGTATCTCAAGAACATTCTAGTGATGTAGCTATGACCATTTTCTTCATTTTATCATTTTTTTTCATCTGTTTTCAGTCTATAACAAAATGTAATAAACTGGGTAGCTTAGACGCAACAGAACTTGATTTCTCATCGTTCTAGAAGCTAAGGAGTTCACGATCAAGGTAGCAGCAGAGTTGGTGCCTGGTAAGGACCCATTACCTTGTTCATAGATGATGCCTTTTAGTGGTGACCTCAGATGATGGAAGAATTGAAAGAGCTCACTTGGGCCTCTTTTATAAGGGAACAAATCCCATTTCCTAGGGTTCTACCCTTATGACTTAATCACTTCCAGAATGTCCCACCTACCAACACCATTACTTTGGTGACTAAGTTTCAGCCTATGAATTTGGAGAGAACACAAACATTCAGACCATAGCAATCAATGAGTACAGCTTCCCCAGTCCATGGGAAATATGTTGCTGAGCAAAAATTGGACCAGGTAGTTTGACTAAGGATTGCATCCTTCCCATGCTGCTGTGCAGCCTTGCCTAGCCTCAATCAGAGTCAGCGTGGCCGTGCTTTTGTAGGCCAGGACTTCTCCTTTACCATAGCCACCTGAAGGACTAAATTGTGGAGATAGGCAGGGCATGGCCCACACTGGCCTAGGCTTAATTTAAAAGCATCCTGAAGGATAGTGTGGGCAGATCCTTCTGAAGTTATACTACTTCCAACAGAATTGGGGGTATCACTTTATTATCAGCCCATTATAGTTGGTCATAAAATATCAGGAACCATGTCAATATAAAGATTATCCAGTAGCTTTCACGGGCCCAAGTCTTGGTATTTGTTCACAGAATGGTTTCTCGTCTTCTCTGAGAATGGAATAATGGTTCAGTCCCATTTGGTCAATATACACTGTCTTAGCTTGGGGTGTTATAACAAGATGCTATAAACTATATCATTTAAATAAAAATTTATTTTTCACAGTTTTTTGAAGGTTGGAAGTCCAACATCAGAGTGACAGCATGATCAGATTCTGGAGAGGACCCTCTTCTGGTTGCAGACTGCTGACTTCTTGTTGTATATTCCGATTGTAGAAAGAGAGCAAGTGAACTCTCTGATATCTTTCTTTATAAGGGGGCTAACCCCATTTAAGGGGGCTCCCCCCTCATAATCTAATTATCTCTCAAAGGCTATAACTTTCAACACCATTGCATTGAAGGTTAAGATTTCAATGTGTGAATTTGTAGTGGGGTGACGGGGAGAGGGACACGCAATTATTTAGTCCATAATGCTGCATACTAACAAAAAAATGAAGTGGGCTAAAGGGTCACTTAAGTGAATCCCTGCAGTATTAAAGGGCACATTATAGTTCATTCATCCTTTTAGTCAGTAAATATTGAGCACACACTATGAGCTAAATTCTAGGTGCATGTTAGAGCTTTGGTAGTACCACAATAAAATAGACTTTGTCCCTATCCTCAGGGATTTTATAATTTTGTGAAAGAGATATGCAGATATGCAGTTAACATGCAAGTGATGATTGCTCACAAAGAGAAAAGTAGGGGGCTATAAAATTAGAGAAGCTAAGCGCACTTACCCTGTGTGGAGCTGGATACAGAATGTTTGCTAGAGGAAGCGGTGCCAAGTAGATTTAGATAAAGAAGAAGGTGGTGATGAGAGGACAGAAGTGATCGAAGAAATGAAACATAGAAGAAAGGAAATAGTACACAAGAAGCTGTAGGAGAAAGGAGAAAGCACACTTCCTGGCAAAAGGGATAGCACGCACATAGGTTAGAGGTAAGAGGGCACAGCAAGGCTGCCGAGGCCCTGGGAGCTCAGCATGGTTCTAATGCAGTTGTACAGGAGGACTGGCATACACTCTGCTTCTTGGAGGTTACAGCAACTGCTACTCTCTGAGGGCTGTGTTACTTATCTATCCACTCATCTAACAACATGTCATAACACACTAAGGGAATTCCTCCAGACCTTTGGACAAAAATGTTCTAACTTGGTTCAAAATAATTTATACTCAACATTCTTAATATCTTGCTTTGAAAATAAATGGATGAAGTATAGAGTTCTGGCTACTGTGCTGTGTAACAAATTGCCCAACTGTAGCAGCTTAAAATGACAATTATTTTATTACGTTCACATAAGTGTAGTTCAGGAGCTCATAAAGGGCTAAAGGAGGAAGTTTGTCACACACCTATGGTGTGAGGCTACCTCCTAGACAAGACAAATAATGGACCACTTGGCTTGTTTAGTGAGTGCATGGTAAGCAGGGGCATGTGAGAGTTTGCTTAAAGGCAGACTTCCCCCTCTGGTCACGTTGGTCCAGCCCATTCAACTGGGCCTTGCCTGGCCTTCCAGTGTCTGAATTCCTACTTAGCATATGAGATGGCTTGACCCTCATTCTGCACCAGAGTTTATAAATGGACTTTTGTGACTGGACCAAGCTTCTAATGCCACAATGGCTCTGCCTGCCTACTCTTCTACTCTATGCGTTTCATTCTTCTTCCTTTCTGCTCAGAATTAAGTCTGAATTGAATGCTCCAATAGTTTCATAGATATTCTCATAGATATAGATATTCTCATAGGTATTCTCATATATCTTGGTTCATTCCTGAGGGTTCTTGAACCTCTCTGTTATTTTTACTTCTTTCAACCCTGCACAATTTGAGAAAGCTTATCAAACTGGGAGTAGGAACTATGTCTCATTGGTTTCTTTTAAAATTTCTATTTAAAAATATTTACTTATTTTTTGAACGGGTAATATATTCACATAGATAAAAATCCCAAGATGAAAGTATAAATAAATAGGTTCCCTTCCACCATACCCTGTGCATCATAAATCCCCCCAATTTGTCTAGTACAGGTTCTCAAAACATTTACTGAATTTTTGTAGTCAAGTTCCTTGATACATACGCCTAGTACATCAGTTGGATTTACTATAAAGCTGACGAATCTTTAGCCTCAGGGCTCCTCACCTGCTGGGGCTCCTTCCAGGTCCTCTTCCAGAATCATCATCAACATGTTTCTATGCCTTTGTAAAAGATTCAATTGTAATACATTTTAACCACATCATTTCCATCTGTTGCCCTTTCCACTGCAACCCCTTGGCATACTCTGCCTCCTGTAAGGGGGCATTCGAGTAGCCTGTGGCAACTTTAGTATATAGAGAAGGGGAAATCGAAATGGGAATACATTTTATTTGGGTTTAGTGAGAGTTTATGAACTTTGCAGTCTTTTTGTGAATAGCTAAGTAATGGTTAAGTATAGCAATGACTGTTAGTTCTATTCTTAACTGCTTACCATGCAGTTTACCTAGTATCATGATGTGAACCTGCAGGGCCAGACTTATTTTCTATATATAAAAGTGCCCTATAGCATCTACAATTGGGGTTACATAATGGAAAAGAAGATAGTGTTTATTAATATGAATACTGTTATTTTTCTGAATTTTGTGATGTTTGTGGTATCCATCAGCACTTTTATATTTGCAATTTTTCCTATTTCTTTTCTTCATTTTATAAACACTTTTCATACAATTTCTTTGTTACTTTATGTTCCTCTTTTCTTAGTGAGGTGTCCAAAATTGTAAGAATGCTTTATCCCACAAAAAATTGATCCTCTCTTTTACAGAATTTCCCAGCAGATGTCTTTTTCATTTCCTTTGCTTGTGGTTTGCTCATCTGTCAGCTGTGAATGACCCAAACAAGACATGCAGTTTCTTACTCAACAGTCCTGGAACTTTCTTGACCTTTGACAAAGCCACCAGATCACCATCACCATCATTATTGTTTATAGAAACATGAAAATTCAACCATAAAAAGTCTGGCAACACAGCCAGATCTCCTCTCTACAAAAACCAAATTAGCTGGACCTGGTATGCATCCCTGTAGTCCTAGCTACTCCAGCAGCTGAAGTGGGAGGATCATTTCAGCCTCAGCCTCTGTAGGACTACTCCCCACTAGTGTGAGTGGTGTGAGCTCTGATCACACCACTGCACTCTAGCCTAGGCGACAAAGTGTAACCCCATCTCCAACCAAAAAAGAAAGAAAGAAAAAAGAAAAAAATCATCTTGGCTATGCCAATGACAAAGTTAATGAGTTGAGAGATGAAGAAGACAAAAAGGAAAATCTTAAAGACATCATCAATTGGGGCAGGAGGCAGGAGATGGCTTCTTTGCTGCACTTTCTCCAAAAAAACATTTCTGTTTTTATTTCCAATTTGCTCAGCAGTGTATGCTCACTCTTTTGCTAACCTTGAGAGACATTGTCAGATGTGCATAAGGGAAGAACATGAAGGACGACAGATAAACTGTACACCGACACAGCACATGCAGTCTGAGTCATTTGTTTTCTTTGACAGATCTTTACCATGCTGGATTGAAAGAGAAAAGACCATCAGTAAAGCAAATGGATCAAATGGAGTTATAAATCAACTCTGTACTCTTTAGAGGATTGACTCAACTGCAGACATCTCCAATACACACCCTCATGGCTTTATTTTTTTCTGCTTATGTGGAAAAATAACAGTAAATATGGCTCACTATTCCAAGACACAAGAGTATTATTAAGAAAAATACAATGTTATTGATTTTTCAAGACATAATCAGATTATTTTTAAACTCTAATAAAACATAATGTAATTTCTTTTGTGGGATTTTTAATGCTTTCCCAATGTTTATTACCCTGTGTGTTTCACACTTCAAAATGAGAGTATCCAAATAAGATCACTTAAGAGGATCCTGATCTAAGTTACAAAATCCCCATGGCCGTTATATCCACATTGTCACGTTCCCCCAGTCATCTCTTTCTACTTTGTTGAATCTATTACACTTTATACTTATTTACATTTTTCTATTTACTTTACATATACAATATAATGGGGTACATAGTATAAGAGGAAGGATGGCACTAGAAAATGTTTCTAAGTTGGTTTAGGGAATGGGAGTAAGGGTAGGAAGTTAGGAAAGCTCTTAGAAAGTTATTAAAGCTTTTTAAGCAGGTACTATGGCTGTTTTGTTATTCATTCTCTACCTAGCATGTAAAAGTTCTTGACATTTGGGAGTTATTGTGATACAAGGAAGGGATATATGAGTAGATAAAAAATTATTTTCCAGGGAGACAACAGCATATTCAAAGAAGAAGGAACAACAGAGATCTGTATTTATTATTCATTGAAGGCCTACACTGTGTTAAAAATGCTATATGGATATGGTTAAAGATAAATTTGAGTAGTGACCACTTTAGTAAACACATCCACACCAGACCTGACAGCTTCACAGTTTTCAGCAATATTCAAAAAGAGGTCATTTACTTGGAAGGAACCAGGCAGTTGGCAATATAATTGGGCTACAGCTGAAACCCTCAAACCTCTAAATTGCAGTTTGTATCAGGAAATAAGTTCCCTTTGTTATTTAAGTCAGTTTGAGGTGGGTTTCTTTTATTTGCAACTAAAGCAACTGAGCTTTATGTCAGATAAAATAAAGATTAAAAAGGAGAAAAAGTGACATGTTCTCAGAGAGCTGTTTTAAATGTGATGCGAAGAACAACAGCAATAGCAGTACTCCCTTGGAACTGGGGAGAAAAGAAAATTCTTGGGCCCCATCGGAGACCTGCTGAATCTCTGCTGGGGCAAGCTAGGGCTCCTCATTTAACAAGTCTTCCAGGTGATTTTTATGCCGGCTGAAATTTGAGACCTGCAGTCACGTGAGTTCCATAATCTGCATTTCTAATAAGCTACAGGTACTCCTGGAAGGCAGGCCACCTTTTAAGTAGCACTGCTGTAAAATATTCTGTTTATTGAGTGGGCTCAGGCAAGGGCTTCAGAACTTCAAGGGATACATTCTGCTTTCCTCGCCAGAGGTAAGTCCCAACTAACTATGAATGCATTCAAGCTAGTTTCTTCCAAAAGGAAGAAGTGAAGCAGCTGGGAGAATATCTCTTCTCTGTGTCAGCAGATCAACAAAAAAGAAATGTTTATCCCGCCGAATGTGGTGGCTCACGCCTGTAAAACCAGCACTTTGGGAGACCGAGGCTGGCGGATTGCTTGAGGTAAGGAGTTCAAGGCCAGCCTGGACAATATGGTGAAACCCCATCTCTACTAAAATACAAAAATTAACTGGGCATGATGGGGTCGCCTGTAATCCCAGCTACTTGGGAGGCTGAGGTAGAGGTGCTTGAACCCAGGAGGCTGAGGTTGCAGTGATCCGAGATTGCACCACTGCACTGTAGCCTGGGAGACAGTCCGAGGCAAAAAAAAAAAAAAAAAAGTTTATTCTCTCATGTTATTTGGCTACTAGCAACATGTATCAGTCTTTAATGATGATGAACAAACAGAAAGTGAAAATATTCTGAGTAATTAAAAGGTGAAGAATTCAGTGCAGCTTGCAGCAGCAGCAATGTGTAACCCTTCTCTTTAGAGTAGTACCACTGGATGACTTAGTTACAAAGATCTTGTACTCTTGTGTGTCTTCACTTATGTCATTCCCAGCAGGAAAAGGCAGATCAGCTTAGCACTGGGCCCTGTTATCACCCATGTGTTTAGGGTTATTGGGAGTTCTTGATTGGCTGACTCATAGGAATCACATGCAGCAGCTGAGATGCTGTTCCACTAAAGAGTTACTGGAGCTACAAAAACACAGATGTTCATGATAATGCCTTTAATACAGAAAAAATAAGAAAAAAAGGTAATGTATAGAATAGAAAGTTATATAAGAAAGCCAAACGCCGAGTCGTCAGAATGAATTTTGAACAGTTATGACACTGATCTAATGATGTATATATTTAAGAAGAATACAAATAGATAGCCTATGGTAGTTATTGGGTATTCATGATAGGTATGATGCTTGTTTTATATGCAGCAGGGTTTCTCAATCTGGGCACTATTTACATTTATTTCCTGTTTTTTGGCAGGGTGGGGAGGTGTCTTGTACATTGTAATGTGTATAGCAACATCCTTGGTCTCTGCTCACTAGATACCGGTAGCTCCCTCATTCCTCACTCATGACAAACACAAATGTCTCCAAACATTGCCAAATGTTTCCTGGTGTCAAAATTGCACTTGGTGTAGATTGAGATAAATTAGACCTTGGGAAACACATGCTCTAGTAAGAATAATTTTCAAATAATTTTGGTTAAAACAAGTCTTGCCTTTGAACATAGGAGGCAGGGACCCGTTATCAGTGATTAGTAACTTTCTACTGATTCATTTAGATGCAAATGAATGGAAGCATCTTTATCTTTCAGGAGATGTCCTATTTTTCCAAAGCATGTATTGTATAGGGGAAGGATAAGTTTTGGCAAAACAGTTAACCATTTCTTGCTCTTTCTGACTTGGTGGCATTTGAAAATATAATGCTTTCTGAGGTTTGGGTAGAAAGTTGAAGGAAGTAAAGTCACTACAGATCCCAGGTGGTATGTTCAACATTTCCTTCTATCCAGAAGATTTTAAAAGAGAAAAATGATCGTGGAGTTGAACATTTGGCTCCCCAGATGGTATTGGCAATCATTTGAATTTCTGGACAATGGCCTGAGATATTGGAATGATGAAACCTGGATAACATAGCTCAATTCACTAAAGTGGGGGACACTTGCTTGTCTGTAATAGCTCTTCTCAATATGAGGTCTGCAGAATACCAGTTCTTGGGCCTTAACACCAACTTACTGAGCTCAGCAGGAAAAGGGGGTTGGAAGACACTGAGTTAACATCTGTAAATTAGCTTTACAGGTGCTCCTTACGCATTATGAGTTTTGAGAATGTATGGCCTACTAGATAGTTTTTTTTTTGTCAATTAACAACACTAAACTAGGGAGAGGGTGAGAGAAAATACTTTAATATACAGAGTAATGTAAAGACAGAAAAATATCAAGTATTTTATAATTCTAAAAGAAAGACTAGAAAGGGTATATGTTCATATTCACATGTGAAATTGAGATTAGCACATCAGGCAATCAATACTAATTTATTAAAATTACTGAGACTTTCTTGGTTGAAGCTCAAAATTGGAAAATGGTGGTTTAAGGGTAAGTTCTTTCCAAAAACGTACATTTTGTAGTGTGGGAGTATCAGATCCCAAGGTCCAGGTCCAGCCCATGCTGCAGTCTGAGGAGAGTGAGTGGATGGGCAGAAAGAAGAACACTCGGGGGTCTGGGGGTGGGGTGCGGGAGGGTGAAGGGGGCATAGTCAGGTGAATATGGTTTTATTCAGCAGCAGCTGTCATTAGTAACTTACTTACACTAGCTCTTTACACTGTGCACCTTTAACTTGGCCATCTACTCCAGTTCTGTGGTTCCTGCTGCCCCCATGCCTGTAGCTGCTGCACCACTGGGCTGGCTGTCCCTTGCCTTCAGGGTTAGCAGCTTAATCTTTCCCTCCATGTGCACCAGTACAAGCCATGCTGTGGCTCTCCTCTGTCTGCAAGATGGACAGCTTTCTCTCTCTCTCTCTCTGGGCACCAGAGCTTGCACAAGAGCCATGTTGAGCCAAGCTGAGCCCCAAGAGCCCCTGTACAGTGTTAGCAGGGCAATTATACCTTTTACAGACAATAGTGGCTCAGAGCCAAGTATGACCTGATACAAACAGGTTATATAACAAATGGAGGTGTGCACCTGTGTGCCAAACTAGCTGAGTCATGCAGGCCTGGATATCTGCCTTGGCCTATCCTTGACCAAAGCACATCCATGCACCTTACACTCCACCCCCTAGGCCGAGGGGGACATAGGTTTTGGACACACAGGTTATGCATATAAGCTTTGTGCACACAGGCCCAGTACATGTATATAGGACTGACACATAAGCTTTGGGCACACAGGCCTGATACTACATAAGCTTCTGGGCATGCAGGCCCATTACATATACAAACTGATAAACTGCCCAGCTATTGGTGCAGATTACCACAAGTGTCACCTCCTTGGTGATTACCATCCACATTTCTCTGAGTTTAGCTTATTGGCAACTTTGCCTATACCTGGTTTGAAACCATATGGTGTCAGTACTAGGCTGGGCTGCACCAGCAGTCCAGGAAGCAGTAGCACCCCAGCTAGACCCAGCAGTGTACCATGCTCTATTAGGAATGGGGGTCGCCCTTCCTAATGGTGAAGGCTCAGGGTCTAAGGGTACCTCAGGCCCTATGGCGTTATCTTGTATTAGGACTGCAGGCCCTGAAACCTCTTGTAACTCTGCTGCTAAGGGACTTGTACTTGGCGTACTCTGCTGCTCTAAGTAGGCACCCTACTTCATTAAAGTGGATATCTGTGCCATCCCTGTCCAGGGGCTCATTACCCATGAATGCACCCATCCAGCTAAAGGGTAAGTTGTCTGCATGATGACTGTAACTCATCCTGCCACACTCTTATGGGTCTGAAGGGTAGCATATGCAGTCACTAATTGCTTTCCTAGTCCAGGGGCTGGTTACCGAGAAACACACCCATCCCGTCATTACTGCTTGTTTATTAAGGAACACCAGAGCTCAACTCCCTTCCACAGCTGAGACTAACAGCCCACTGGCACTTCCAATCACTCCATGCACTGCTATATGCCCTAGCCAAAACTATCTGTGGTTAGATGTAAATCTAGTCTAAATGGGCACCCTTGATTGACTACACAGAAAGGGTATCTTAGCCTCATCATCCTAATTCCAGGCAAGAGAGGACACTGCCAGTTTTCAGCCTGCAAGAGAATCAGAGGTTAACATTACATTATTAACAAAATCACAACATACGTTGGGGCTATACAATAGCCCTGCAGCAACACTGTGAAAGTTCATTGTTGCCCTCCCATGATGGCAAACTGTTCCTGGCTCTCGGTGGACTGTCCCTATTCTGTTGTCAAATGGTCCATCAAGCCTGTGACAGACATCACAGTGACCAAACCATGCAAAACATTCAGCACCAGAATGCGTGCAGGTATGGAAGAGACATACACAGCGCATACATGGAGAGCTAAGCGGCCCATGCCAAGATGCAAAGACACAGGTTTTCACTTTCACTCACTGGTCTTCATAGCCATTAATAAATGCAGCTCTGCCTGGAAATTTATCCGGGTTCAAGGACCAGTAGATTGCCAAGTCCAAAGGTAACTGGTGCCTCCCGCAAGCCGTGCATCTCGACCAGTTCTCTTATCAAACAGAAAAGGCTTTACACTCCCGCTAACTGCAGCAGGTACTCTTTGAACTGGAACACTAGGGCAGGACTGGGCCACGCAGCAATATCCTTCTTCCAAATGACTGGCACTAAGTCTGTACGTGACTGCCGACATTACTTGCTTAACTCCCACAACTTAGTGGGGACACAGGCACCAAAGGTAAGGTGTGTTCCACCACAGTAGGGGGGCGTTTCCGGCCCACCCTTGGGGCCTGACAGCTGCTCATGCTCTATTTCCAGGTGGATCACTGGGTAAGCTTGCAATGGAAGTTCTTCCTCCTCCCCGCGCTGCGTCTTGCAAGGACTGGGCATGAACGCCCTACAGTGCAGTCACAAATGGCCATCTGACTGCTTGTAAAGGCATGCTTCTTCTCGATGCTGTGCACTTCCAGGTGCTACAGCGCCTTCTCCACACCCCCAGGAGACCCATCCACCGTCATTCATGTTTCCACTGGGGTCCATCCAAGCAGCACTGCTGCCACCAGGTACCACAGCTCATGTTGCAGCCTCATAACTGACTGGGGAGCCTTCAGGGACTGAAGACCTGCTCACCTCTTCCCATTCACATTGTCAATTGTCAGATCCTGGGGTCCAGGTCCAGCCCATGCTGCGGTCTGAGGGGAGTAGGCAGTGGGCAGAAAGAGCACTTAGGGGGCTGTAGGCAGGTGAATATAGTTTGATTCAGCAGCAGCTCTCATCAACAGCTTACTTACACTAGCTCTTTACAGTGTGCACCTTTATCTTGGCTGTTTGCTCTGGCTCTGTGGCTCCTTCCACCCTCATGCCTGTAAGTTGCACCGCTGGCTCTCCCTTGCCTTCAGGGTCAGTAACTTAACTCTATCTCTGGGCACCAGGGTAAGCCACGCTGTGGCTCCCCTCTGTGCATCTGCAAGACGGGACGCTCTGGCCCTCTCTCTGGGCACCAGCACAAGATCCATGTTGAACTGAGTCGAGCCCCAAGAGCTCCTGAACAGCATTAGCAGGGCAATTATACCTTTACAGGCAATAGTGGCTCAGAGCCAAGTATGAACTTAAAAAGGTGATATAACAGATGGAGGTGTGCACCTGTGCCTCAAACTTGCTGAGTCATGTAGGCCTGAATATCCACCCCGGCCTATCCTTGACCAAAGTACATCCATGTGCCTTACAGGGAGGCAGAGTTCTACTGTATATCAAAGTGTGTATACTGTGGAAATCTTTAAATTAGATTTTAGAGTCCATTTTCATGGGGATAGCAGAAGAGGAACAGAGGTGACATCACAGTGACTGTACATACAAGCAGCAGAGACCCATGACAAAAATGAGCAACATGTCCCAACTGTCATGCTCAACCCATATTTACTTCAGTAGAGACGGTATCATGTTTAAGAGGCCAAAGAAGAGAACTAGAGCCAGTGAATAAGACATAGGTCTTACTGAGGGAACTTACAGGCAAGGTGGTCCAGTAGTAGCACGCTGGACAGGAGAACTGCAACCGCTTGTAAAAAGTATGAAGTTTATATAGTATTTTCACTTAGCACCCCCCGTGCCTTAGCAACCTCCACCTGTCAATCTTTATTTAAGCCCATACAAAGGGTCTCGATCCTCTGTATGGCCTGTATTCCATGGAATGGACTGAGGGTTCAGATGTTCCTCATACATAAGGTATAAATGTCCAGGTTGGCCACTCCAAGATTCCTTAGCTCAGAACTCTGAACACATTCTTCTTAGACCATAGGGTATGCTGGTGCATCTGCCATACACCAACCAAAGAAGCACACAAAGCTAATCCCACAGCATCTGCAAAAACACTCCTTCAGCTAAAAGGGTAAGAGATTCTTGACTTTTTGATAACTTTGTTCCTGAGGAAGAGAAAGTATCTAGGGGGAACTGACACTTGAGGCCTAAACATATAGTGAAGTGAAAGAGATTGGCCTGTGAGTAGAAAGCTGCCATATGTTGCTAGTTTGTAACAGCGAGAGCAGGAAAGAGTAAGCATAGCCTAAAGTTTAAGAATCAGATTTCAAGAAATTCAGAGAAAAAACAGTCATGACACAGCATCATAAAACATCTGGAAGGGAAGTCTACTAGAGAAATAGAAAAACTCTGAGGAAAAAAAAAAAAAAAGCAATTAACATTGTTTAGTTGCAAGTGGCCTCAACCACCAACAAAAAGACATAATTTTAAAAACCAGTGGTGTCGTACAGAGAGTTTGCTGAAATGACCAGATTTTTAAAAGTAGTATGTGTATGTCAGAATAACTGATCAGATATTAAATTGTTTTGTTTACCTTTGTTTTTCCATCTCCGATTCCAAAAAATATTTGATCGGGCTAAGTCATTGCCTCATCATTTTCTCTAGAGTGGGAAACAAGCTTCTTAGATCATCACTCTTCTTTATTTTTCTGTAAAAGACTTAAACTTACAGAGATTATGCTATTCATGTCCCTGAAAGGTAGAGATGGCAGTGATATAAATACTTTTGAGAGATTTCCTTAGCCTGGGAAAGAGATAAAGGTTGATGGGTTCTGAAAACAGCAAGTTCTCATGTCCCATTATGATTCACCCTCCAGAGTATTTTCAGGACCATAGAGCATATGCCTGTGTGGAGCCGCTAAGGATAGCTGTATGCTATCCATATGGCAGCCATTGCCATTACCCAACTTAGAAAAGATGCCTATGCCCTAGGGAAGCAGCAAGGCAGGATCATGTGTGTTAGGTCCTGAATATCTAAGAAACCATCCGTACTGGCTGATACACAAGGATATTCCTAATACTCTGGTGCCCACCTTGGAACTTTTACACAAACTTTGATAAAAGAGTAAAGAACCCCAATAATGCATTATATCAAATTTATTATTAATAAATTATGTTAAACTCTTACTAGTTGTATGATGCTGAGAGACTTAATTAGCCACTTGAGCTTCAGCTTCCTCTTCTTTAAAATAGGTATAATATATCTTATAAGATGTGGAAGATTAAATAAGATAATGTAAATATGGTAGCAACATTGTATCAGAGACAGCATAGGAACTGAGTTAATAATCGCATTCTTCTTTTTCTTTTCCAAGTTAAAAAAATTCTTGAGATTCCTGGCTGGGCTGACAATTGAAGGACTATTTTAAAGTCTTCACAGGAGGACTTAGCCCACTCCTTCATGAGTGACAAAAACTGGAGATATATTTTTTTGAGGGACTGAGAGAGGCTATGGATTTGGGGACACTCAACAGAACAGTAAAGCTCTGTACTTAAAGCAGTATATATTGGTCACATTTTGCATTCCTATTAAGACATACTTGTGGCTGAGTAATTTATAAAGAAAAGAGGTTTATTTGGCTCATGGTTCTTCAGGTTGTACAGGAAGCATGGTGCCAGTATCTGTTCAGCTTTTGGTAAGGGCCTCAGGAAGCTTACAATCATGGTGGAAGGTGAAGTGGGAGGCAGGCATATCACATGGTGAGAGTAGGAGCAAGAAAGAGAGGGAGGATGTGGCACACTCTATTAAACAGGTTATGTGTGAGCTGGGCAAGAACTCATCACCAAGGGGATAGTGCTAAGCCATTCATGAGGGATCCACCCCCATTCTACAATATTTACCACTAGGTCTCAACCCCCATCATTGGAGGTAACATTTCAACGTGAGATTTGGAGGGAGCAAACATCTAAAGCATATCGGGGGATTAGGTTAAAGTCTATATTGAAGGTAAGATGTCCCATCCCAGATCTATTTGTTCAACTAGCTTCAAAATGTTAGTAGCTGGGCTTATATCCCCTGATGGAAGTTTAAAGGATTCTCCTCTGGAGGAAAAGTGAAAGAAAACAAAACCAATTCAGAGAAGAGGAATACATATACTGAAATTTGGAGAAGTGCAAAAAAAGTCCAAAATACTTCCTGGTCAGTTTAGAGTGATATATATCAGTTAAGAAGCCCTGAATATATGTACAGAACTTTCAACAAGTTCTTTAGGGTTTCACTTTTAAATATGAATAAGAAACAATCTGTGAACGTTGTGGGGCACACCTAAAATGAAAGACAGAAATAAAGCAAACAGAAAGGAAAGAGAGACTTAGAAAAATCACAGACAATCCAATCAGTAGAATAAAACGTGAAAGAGATTATAATGTATAGCCACAGAGATAAGGGAAGATATTGTATTGATGAGATGTAATCCAGGTGCTTTAAAAAACAATCAGAAAACAAGAAAATTACCAGAAACTGAAATACGGTATTCAATCTTTTTTTTTTTTTTTTTTTGAGATGGAGTCTTGCTCTATCGCCCAGGCTGGAGTGCAGTGGCCCGATCTCGGCTCATTGCAAGCTTCACCTCCCGCATTCACTCCATTCTCCTGCCTCAGCCTCCTGAGTAGCTGGGATTACAGGCGCCCGCCACCACACCTGGCTAATTTTTATTTTTTTTTGTATTTTTAGTAGAGACAGGGTTTCACTGAGTTAGCCAGGATGGTCTCGATCTCCTGACTTGTTATCCGCCCACCTCAGCCTCCCAAAGTGCTGGGATTACAGGCGTGAGCCACCACGCCCAGTCTGAAAATTTTTAAAAATGTAAAATGTTTAGAATATAAAGTCAATGAAATCATCCACAAAGTGCAGCAAAAAAGGCAGAGATAAAAATAGAAGAAATAGGCCAAGTGCTGTGGCTCACACCTGTACTCTCAGTACTTTGGGAGGCTGAGGCAGGAGGATCACGAGGTCAGGAGATCGAGACCATCCTGGCTAACATGGTGAAACCCCATCTGTACTAAAAATACAAAGAATTAGCCGGGTGTGGTGGCGGGGACCTGTAGTCCCAGCTACTCAGGAGGCTAAGAAGGGAGAATGGCGTGAACCTGGGAGGCAGAGCTTGCAGTGAGCCAAGGTCACGCCACTGCACTCCAGCTTGGGCGACAGAGCGAGACTCTGTCTCAAAAGGAAAAAAAAAAAGAAGAAGAAATAAAATTTAGGGCATTAGTTTAGAAGGTGTTTTTTAACCAAAGGATTTTGGGAACAAAAGGAGCAGGAAATGAAAGGAAGGAAATTGTCAAAGAAATGATACAAGAAAAATTCTTAGGAGTTTCCTGGTGGAAAAGGCCCACTGAGAATTCACCAAAAGAAATAATCACAAATTTACAACGATAAAGGTTTATTTGAAATTGACCTAGTTAGTAAAAAACAGTATATATAAAAATTAAGATGTATAAAATTTAAGATTCTTTAAGAATAAAAAGTTGTAGATAAATGCATTAATTTTTTATTCTGTACTAATCTAAATTTTGAGAAGAAATTTTTTTTCAGTGTAGAATCATATGCCCAGCCCAATAATCAATCGGGTATAAGGTAAATTTAAAATAGTTTCAGCCACATAAAATATTTGTCTGCACGCATATCTTCTCAGGAAGCTGCCAGATATGTGCACCACCAAAAAAAAAAAAAACAAAAAAACCCCGAATAAACCAAGACAGGACTACATCGAATTGAGGAAGCAGGGAACCAAACACAGGAAACAAGTGAGAAGAATTCCCAGAATGATGACAGAACTTCCAGGTCTTCCACCATGCAGCAGGACTTATGTAGACCAGCATCCAGAGCAAAGTACAGGACAGGGAATCTCAGCAAAGTCTCTGAGGGGGAAATGGAATTGGCTATCTGACAGGTGTTCTGTGTATGAAATTGTGTATAGTTGTTGAAAAAGTAGGGCTAAGGCATAGCTATATATTTACTCTAAACAAATTGGAAAAAGGAGATTTTTAACATCAGTGTAAGTAGGAATTTATTCAAGAAAAGAAATGTAATAATAGGCGACTGTTTCATCAGTGAATAATATTTATAATACTGTAATTATACAAATACTAAACACAGATTTAACCAATTGTCATAATAACTATAATGGGGGAAGAGAGGGATGAAGGGAAAGGGAGAATAAAAGAAAGTTAAAATCCTCATTTTCCGTAATAGGAAGTCAATTAAGAATGTTTAAACATGATCACACAGAAGATAACAGTAAATATATATTTTAAATTTTTTTCTTTGTAGTAATAAACTTATAGGAGATTGCAAAAAAAGAAAAAAAAAAGTCCAGGAAATCTCATGTACCTTTTACCTAGTTTTATAAGATACTGCCTTATTCTTCCAGACCGTTTGTACCAGTTTATATTCCCACCAGCATTGTACCAAGGATACAGTTTCTCTGCATCATCAGGATTTCTTGTTATCATAAGTTTTCATTTTAGTCATTCTGAGAGATTCTGGTGTTTTCTCACTGCAGTTTTAATTTGTCTTAATGGCTAAAGATATGAACATCTTTATATGCTTATTACCATCTATTCACGTCTATTGCTCATTTTCTAGTTGAATTCTGTAATTTTTTACTGTTGTGTTTTGAGTTCTTTACATCTTCTAGATTCTATTCCTTTGTTGGATATGTGGTTTGTAAGTGTCTTCTCTCAGCCTGGATCTTACTGTCTTTTTATCTCCTTCACAGGGTCTTCTGCAGATAAAAAGTTTTTACTTAAAAAAAAAGATCGGCCAGGCGCGGTGGCTCAAGCCTGTAATCCCAGCACTTTGGGAGGCCGAGACGGGCGGATAACGAGGTCAGGAGATCGAGACCATCCTGGCTAACACGGTGAAACCCCGTCTCTACTAAAAATACAAAAACTAGCCGGGCGAGGTGGCAGGCGCCTGTAGTCCCAGCTACTCGGGAGGCTGAGGCAGGAGAATGGAGTAAACCCAGGAAGCGGAGCTTGCAGTGAGCTGAGATCTGGCCACTGCACTCCAGTCCGGGTGACAGAGCGAGACTCCGCCTCAAAAAAAAAAAAAAAAAAAAGATCAGTTTTACGTTTTATGGAGCATGGTTTTGTGTTAAGAATAGGAGGTCTTGGGCCGGGCCCGGTGGCTCACATCTGTAATCCCAGCACTTTGGGAGGCCATGGCGGGCGGATCACAAGGTCAGGAGATCGAGACCATCCTGACTGACACAGTGAAATCCCGTCTCTACTAAAAAAATACAAAAACGTAGCTGGATGTGGTGGCAGGTGCCTGTGGTCCCAGCTACTCAGGAGGCTGAGGCAAGAGAATGGCACGAACCCAGGAGGTGGAGCTTGCAGTGAGCCAAGACTGCGCCACTGCACTCCAGCCTGGGCGACAGAGCAAGACTCCGTCTAAAAAAAAAAAAGAATAGGAACTCTTTATATTGTATTAGGTCCCTAAAGATTTTTGCCTATGTTTTCTTCTTTTCTTTCTTGTTTAAATTGAGGTGGTTTTTTCCCCCTCAATCTGTATTAATTAATCTGGCACCATTTTTTTGAAGACTATAATTGCTCCATTGAATTAGCTCTTGGACCTTTGTGAAAAATGAGTTGATGATATTTGTGTGGGGTTCTTTCTGAGCTCTTTGTTGTGTTCTATTGAATTATATGCCTATTCCTTTGACAAAACTACATTGTCTTCATTACTGTAGTTGTGTAATAAGTTCTAACACTAGGTAGGTGATTCCTTTCACTTTATTCTTCTTTTTCAAAATTGTTTTAGCTATTCTAGGTCCTTTAACTTCTGTATATGTTTTATAATAATTTTGTCTATATTCACAAAAATTCTTAGTGGGATTTTAATAGAAACTTTATAAAACCTATGGATCAATTTGGGGAGAATTCATATCTTTGTTTTCAGTCTTTTGATCCATAAATGCAGTATGTCTCTTCATTTGTTTAGGTCATCTTTTATTTCTTTCATTAGTATTTTACAATTTTTATCATATAGATCTTGTACAAAGTTTTTATATTTATACTTAACTACTTCGTTTTCTTTGGAACATTTGTAAATGCCATTTTGTTTTTAATTTTGCTAGTATGTAGAAATGCAATTAACTTTTGTGTGTTGATTTTGTATCCTGCAACCTTGGTGAACTTGCTCATTATTTCAAAAATTTTTTTGGTAGATTGCTTGGGATTTGCTACGTAGACAATCATGTCTTCTGTGAATAAGGATAGTACTATTTATTCCTTTTCAATTTATGTGCTATTTATTCATTTTTCTTACTATATTCTGGCTAGAATTTTGAATACTATTCATATGTTAAGAGTAGTGAACAGTTTTTTTTGTTTGTTTTTGTATCTTCCAGTTTTAAAATGTTCTTTTTTTTTATATCTATTACTTTTTTGGTAATATTTCTATTTTTAATTGTTATTGGACTATTTGTAATGTTCTTATTTTTGTCATATGTGCTTTAATATCTGTGTTAAATAATTTCAACATCTGATTTATCTCTATGTCTTTTGATTGTCTTTTCATGTTCAAGTTGAGATTTTCCTCAACTTAGCATAGGACCTTTTATCCCAGTAGAAACCTAATATACATTTGCAGAATTGAATTTACTTATATTGAATTCTTGTTTTTATAGCAAAGTGTTTTTCTCATCCCAGAAAGATAATGGAACAATGAAAAACCCATCAACTTTAGGATTTTTGATATTCATGTCTTTCCAAATGCTTTCTCTCCCCGAATCCAGCTTTCTAGATATGTAGCCTCTCATCCAAAGGAAAGTGTTGGTTTGATATAAGCAGTGCTCGATCCAACTCCAGCTCTCTTTACTGTTTACCCCCTTATCCCGACAATGGAAAATTCACAGGAAGACAGACTAGGCAGCTTACGTCATCTTGCTCTGGGAGGCAGCCGAAAACCAACTTTTAAACTGTATGTGATGCCTAAAGCAAGTTACTGTTTAGCCCACATTTCTAGTATTTTGATCTCCGGTTCATATATATATATATATATATATATATATGTGTGTGTGTGTGTGTGTGTGTGTGTGTGTGTGTGCGCGCGCGCGTGCATATATATGTGTGTATATGTATATATATGTGTGCATATATAGATTTTATATATTATATATAAAGTATATATATTGTATATATAATATATAGAATGATTTATAATCCTTTGAGTATATACCCAGTAATGGGATTGCTGAGTCAAATGGTATTTCCAGTTCTAGATCCTTGAGGAATCACCACACTGTCTTCCACAATGGTTGAACTAATTTACACTCCTACCAACAGCGTAAAAGTGTTTCTATTTCTCCACATCCTCTCCAGCGTCTGTTGTTTCCTGACTTTTTAATGATCGCCATTCTAACTGGTGTGAGATGGTATCTCATTGTAGTTTTGATTTACATTTCTCTAATGACCAGTGATGATGAGCTTTTTTTTCATATGTTTGCTGCATAAATGTCTTATTTTGAGAAGCATCTGTTCATATCCTTTGCCACTTTTTGATGGGGTTGTTTTTTCTTGTAAATCTGTTTATGTTCTTTGTAGATTGTGGATATTAGCCCTTACACGTGTCCCTCTTATGGGTAGGCAGAAATAATATTTTTGGTATACATATTTTTAATCAGAATAAAATGTTTCCTAAGTCCACTTGAAGTCAGAAAAATAATACTACTTAATGTAGAGCTCTATTTTAATTCCTCAAGTTCATTTATGAGAAAGATGTCTGTCTTTAATGGATCTTACTCTGTCAGTCTCTCTCTCCTACACTTAATGTATTGAATAAGGCATGTCTTTATCCTCCAGAAACTCACAATCTGGTGTGGATATGGCCACATTAACAAACAATAATGGTATATACTATTTGATACCCTTTAGGTATGTAAAAGTTTCTGTGGAGACACAGGGAAGGAACAATGAAGTATTTCAGGGCCTCTGGAAGGGTCTATTCAGTGTTTAAAATCTATGCCAAGTCTTAAAGATTGAATAAGAGTTTCTTAGGCAGAAGAAACATGTGTATTCCACAGTGGGAAGGCATGGGTAAAGTCATATAAAAGAGCCTGAAGTATTTTTCAGTGACCACAGAGGAGTTGAACATGGCTAGAGGACAGTGTAGATGAAGGCAAGTGGCAAGAGTTGATGCTGGAAAGGGGTGCAGTCTCCAGTCCTCCTGGCTCCTTTTCATCATCACTCCTGTCCCCTAGAAGACACTAGGGCAGTAAGTTTATGAAGAACTCCACCTTTATCTTTGTCCAAAGTGTCTCCTTTACCCAGTCTCTGTACCATTTCTGTTTGTTCTGCTTCAGACTTTTTGAATTTACTTCTGGGCCTCAGACTTTTGTTCTCCACCCTTCAAATTTGATGTTATGCATTCCTGCTAGTTGCTGTGTACCTCTTTTAATATATGACTCCTGTTCTCTGTCCCAAGAACACTTTCTGAGAGCACCTCAGTCCTTTGAGGCTTGTTCTCTAGTCCTGCAACTGTGAGTGGCACTCCTTTAGGGCCATATCACAAAATGCATTATGCAGCATGCTAGGGAGTTTGAATTTTGTTTTGAGGCCAACAGTGAACTATTTATGATTTGTAAGCAAGGGAGCAACATGAACAGAATTGTATTTTGGAAAATATGTCTCTGACTGCAGTATGGAAACAAATTGGAAAGTGCTAAGAATAGAGGCAGGGCAATCCACGGGGAAGTTTTTTAATGGTTGAGACGATGTATAGGTGATGAACAGATGACATAATGGAGATAGGGAATCAAATTCAAGTGGGAGCTAAAAAATGTGCATACAAGGACATAAAGTGTGAAATAATAGACTTTGGACTAGGAAGGGTGGGAAGGTGGGAGGAGGCTAAGGGATGAGAAATTATTTAATGCGTGTAATGTACGTTATTCAGGTGTTGGCTACACTAGAAGTCTAGGCTTCACTACTACACAATGTATCCATGTAACAAAACTGCGCTTGTACCCCTTAAATTTATTTATTTATTTTTAAAAGAGGTCAGTCAGTAGTTAGAATGTCCTGTTATCAACAATCATCATAATCAACTTAGGCCAATTTTCCCTTTTACTTCTTAGAAAGACCTACTAATTTATTTGCATTTTCTCTTGTTTTTTTTTTTTTTTTCTTAAATTCTTCTCTTCAACTAAAATAAACAATTATTAATTCACAGAAATAAACCTTAAAAGCTAACTTTGACATCATCTAAGGCCATTCATTCACTGATGACAAAATAGAGGCTAAGATTGTCAGGGGCCACAAATACAGTTGTTCTCCTGTTTTCTAATTTAGTTTCCATGCCATTATACAGGGCCTTTGTTTTTCTTTCTACTCCTTATTTTTGCTTACATAAATTCTCAGTCAAATAAAAGTATGCATTGTTTTCACACTCTGAGCTCTTTCTCCATGGAGCAGGCAGGGCTTAGAAAGGTCTTGTAAGAGGGACACAAAGTCCATCTACAAGCAGCGAAGATTCTACTCACGCATAGAGCCTCATCCCTCAGTCACTGGGCTGTAGAGCTCTCTCCCGAGTTGTTTTGTGCTATCATCCCGCCTGCTTCCAGCCTGGTGCTTACGCCTCCCCTTGGAAAGCTCACAATGTCTAGTTGGGGTGACTTTAAATGGAACGTCACCCCAGTGACACTTTCGTGGCTTTCATCAGCCTCTTCCATTAAGTACAGCCAAGTGAGTGTCTAATGGACTGTGCAAAAGAGGCAATTTCCCAATTATGTGGAACTTCAGTTGTTTTAACGGTACCAAACCCTGTCATACACTTCTACTGAGGGAAGATACTGCTTTTTAGCTAGTCACAGTATGATTCCCACACATAATAGTTTCTGTACTGCACTGTTTACCTTTAAAAGTCCACCTGCTACTTCCATGTAACTGGCAGTTGTTGTTAAATTAAATTTCTAAGTCAAATAAACAATATGTCTTTTGCAGAATTCAGGACTAAAGAGCTTTGTGAATATCAAATTGCTTGTCTGGGTTCACTCCACGAAGACTTCTTTTATCCATTCTCTATAGCTGATTTCAGAGTATGAAGGTGTCCCAAAGTTTTGGAATGATTCTGTGTTGTTTACATGCCATTGCTAAGACACTTCAGTATTTCTTTAACCTCTCCCACAGATACAATTTCTCCCCAGCCTTATCATTTTCTTTCAGTGAAATTTCTCCTTTGTACAAAATGAAATGCAGCTTCAGAAGTCTCTCAGTATAGAATTTCTTTTTCACAGACAAATATACTTACAGTTTCAAAAAAAAAAAAAAAGGAAGTATTATCAGCTGCAGCTCATTAGTAGACTTTATGATCAAGAAGGGACTTTAGAGGTCCTGTGTCTGATAGTTTGCAAATCAAATCATACTTCAGCATCAGTGTCACCATCTACCAGGTGGGATATGGAATATAGGACAAGAAGAAGGGGAATCTGAGCCCTAAACTCCTACAGAGGAGAATGGTGGAAAGAATAATCACAAAAGCCTAAAGAATTTGCTGTACTGGTTCATTGGTTGGTGGGTAGAAAGCATAGACCTAATTTCCAGATGAGAAAACTTGGACAGAGAGAGTCAAGGGTTGCTCAGTGTCACACAGCTAACCACTGGGCATTTGGAGTAGCAACTCTGAGTCTCTTGGCTGTGCAGTTGTTTTTGTTTTAGCTTCAGAGGTATAGGTGTAGGTTTGTTATATATGTAAACTGTACATCATGGTGGTTTGGTGTACAGATTATTTTGTCACCTAGTTAATAAGCATAGTACCCAATAGGTAGGTTTTCTATCCTCACCCTCTTCCCACTCTTCACTCTCAAGTATGTCCTGGTGTCTGTTGTTCCCTTCTTTGTAATGTGCATCTTGTATATTACACCATAGCTGCTATTTGGTCCATGCTTATACCAAATAAGACTGTCAATAAAGAGAGATGGAACCTGCTGCTCTTTCCTTAAGAGAACAGTTTTTGGAGTCTGAGAGGTCTGAGTTTGAACTTGTCTGTCTCCACTGTGTGACTTTGGGTAAGATGTCAGGTTTCTAAACTTCAATCACTTCATCATTAATATGGCAATACTGATGGCAAATATATGCTATACCAGGTATATATGAAGAGTAAACCACAAACGTACACTTTTTTTTTTTTTTTGCTGGAGCCTGACAACATGCTTAATATAAGTTGTCATTATTATTAAGATTTTTAATCTTAACCGTGAGTTTTCTCTCATTTCATCTCTCTTATAAGGTGGGAGACTTCTCTAGCTTCCACTTTATTCTTAGGCTCCTCATTAAATGCTGCTTTCTACTCTTGCCTTGGGACTACCAAAGAGAGGTCTTTTAACTACAGACTCTTTAAAATTCCCTTGAGACATTTTAGTAATGAGAAACCACCATTTCCTACCAATCAACCATGACATTTTCCTAGAATATAATCAAATATCACTCTAACAAAACATTGCCAGATGCCTACATTGTCTTTAATAACACAGTCAATTGTCCTTATAATAACACTTCTGTCTTAGACATGAATATAATCTTTCAAATGCTTGTAGGCATATTTTTAATGATTTATCATCTTTAATCAATCATGAAGTCTTATTGAGTATGCCTTGAGCTCCTTCCCTCAGTTCCATTGCTACAGTGTTGATTCAGTCCCTGTTTATCTTGTCCTTATCCTCAATAGTTCTCCATAGAAGTCAGGACTTTTCCCTGGCACCAGAATGGTCTTTCTTAAACACAATGATGAGATCATCTTTTCCTACTTAAACTCATCAATGACTTAGTACAGGTATTCTCATCATCCATCCTAAGTATTCACTTTGGGGTAAAAATCAAAGTCCTTTATGAAGATGAACCCCTTATGTGTATGATTTGGTCATCTCTACAGCTATGTTTCTTGCCACTTTTTTGAGATCTACATTCCTATCTATCCCTTCCACACTGTTGCAAATTATATCTGTTTGAAATGCCTTTCTACAACTCTATTTATACCTCACATTCCCCTTCATGTCACTTTGTCTGCTTATTTTACTCCTTTTATTCTTCACATTTGTAGACCATCGCTGTGGTACACAAAATAATGGCTCTACAAAGATGTTCATTTCCTAATCCCTGAAATCTCTTATTATGTGTGATGGTCAATTTTATATGCCAACTAGGCCAAACCACAGTACCCATATATTTGGAAACTTGATTTCAAAATATTCAGAACTGTAAGATAAAAAATTGTGTTGTTTTTAAAAATAATTTACTACAGCAGCAATAAGAAACAAATACAGATTTTGGTATCTATACGTGGGATGTTACTATGTAAACACCGAAAATGTGAAAGTGATTTTGGTATTGGGCATTGGGCAGAAGGTGGAGGGGCATGACAGCAAAAGCCTAGATTGCCTTAAATAGACTATAGGTATAAATATGGATATTGACTACTCTGCGATTATGGACTTAGAAGGAAGTAAGAAGCACAGTAGTAAAAGCCTATATTGTCTTAGAGAACATCATAAACAGATTGTTGGTAGAAAAATGACATTAAAAGTGCTGCTGGTGAGGGGCCGGAAGAAAATGAGGAACTTGTTACTCAAAACTAGAGAAAAGAGAACGTTGTTCTATAGTGGCAGAAAGCTGGGCTGAATTGTTTCCTATAGTTACATAGAAAGCAGAACTTGTAAGTCATGAAACTGGTTATTTACCGAGATCGATTTCCAGGTTAAGTATTGATGATGTGACCCAGTTTCTTTTTGTTGCTTAGTAAAGTAAGAGAGAAAAGAAATAGCTTGAGAGAATGACTTTCAGGAAAGAGGAATCAGAACTTTATTATTTGGAAAGTTCTCAGCCTATCCAAATTGTAAAAGATGCTAAAATTAGGAGATGCTCTGTCAGGAAAGCATACTTAAAAAAAGGAAAAAAGAAAAAAAAGGGAGGCAGGGAAGCATGCTCTGGAATACCAAGGGAGTGCAGATCGATGATCAACTTTTTGCTAGTTGTTTGGAAGGATAAAAAAGAGTATTCAGTCACATGATAGGCTCTTGGAAGAGACTGGGAATGTGACTTATGGATCCCCTCAGCCATATAAGCGGAAGTCAGGAATAGAGATGGAATTATATAGGAAAGAACTGTGGGGCGAGCCCCTCGTCTAATGGAGTGAATTTCTGAGACATACATGAGAGTCCCACAAGGATTTAAAGAAATGTTTTGTCATCAGAAACACTGCTAGCTTGAACTTTTCAGAAGGAAGACAAAATACAAGAAGGCTGTTATACTCCCCAAATTCTACAATAAGAAACAGGCTGAGAAAATGCTTTTGCTGCAAACACATGCTACCCTTCATGAAAAAGGAAATGATGACATCGGGGCAGAGCTGGAAGCTCAGAGGGCAGAGCTGAAAACTGTTGGCCCAAACTGTGCACCATGTTGTAAGCTGCCTGCTCTTTTGCAGACCTTGGTCAGAGGGAAACGTTTCATGGGGATTCGGGCCTTGAGAAACATCCTGCCTGACCATCTGACTGCAAGGTAGCCAGAGGCCCAACTAAAGAAACATCCCTATCATATCTTGCTGGACAAAGGTCCAAGGAACACCACGATGACATTCCACTGGAACAAGAGCCAGAACTGCCTCATTCTGGGAACATCTTGTCAATATCTTGCCAGGCAGCAAGCTATACTGCCCAGTACCCTCCCACCCATACCTGTAAATTGTCCCAGCCTGTAAGCCGCAGTGGGATCTGACATTAGGCTGGTTCCCCACTTCTGTAGGTTTTATGCTGGGCATAAAGCACACAGTTGCTGTTAAGCTGGCCTCTTTCTGTGTGTGTGCGTGTGTGTGTGTGTGTGTGTGTGTGTGTGTCTGTGTCTTTAACCCTTGCTTTCCTTTGAAAACATAACAAAAACCACAGAGGATTATTCCCAGACTTTAAATCTTAAAGAAATTTGTTCAGTTGTATTTCCACATTTCTTGGGACCAGTGACTTTTTCTTTTCCTTCTCCCATTTTTCTGTTCTGTTCTATTTTGGGGAAAGATAACTTGTTTTTTGGGCTTCACAAGTTAATAGATTAAGAGAAATTTAAATAAAAACTACAATGAGATATCACTCCAGTTAAAAAAGCTTTTATTCAAAAGACAGGCAATAAAAAATAATGGTAAAGGTATGGAGAAAAGGGAGCCCTTGTGCACTGTTGGTGGAGATGTAAATTAGTACAATCCCTATGGAACAGTTTGAGTTTCCTGAAAAAACAAAAAATAGAGCTACTGTATGATCCAGCAACCCCACTGCTAAGTATATACCCCAAATAAAGGAAATCAGTATATCAAAGAGCTGTCTGCACTCTGTCTTTATCGCAGCATTATTAACAATAGCCAAGATTTGGAAGCAACCTGAGTGTCCATCAACAGACAAATGGATAAAGAAGATGTGGCACATATACACAACGGAGTATTATTCAGGCATAAAAAAGAATGAGGTCCTGTCATTTTCAATATCATGGATAAAACAAGAAGTCAATATGTTAAGTGAAATAAGCCAGGCACAGAAAGACACACTTTGCATGTTCTCACTTATATTTGAGAGGTAAAAATTAAAACAATTGAACTAATAGAGCTAGAGAGTAGAACAATGTTTTCCAGAGGCTGAGAAGAGTAATGGGAGGTGGGTGGAAGGTTAATGGATACAAAAATATGGTTAGATAGAATGAATAAAATCTAGTCATTGATAGCACAACAGAGTGACTATAGTCAACAATAATTTATCGTGCACTTTTGAAACTGAAAAAGTGTAATTGGATTGTTTGTGACCCAAAGAAAGGATAAATGTTTGAGGTGATAGATACCTTGTTTACCCTGATGTGAGTACAACACATTGTATGCCTGTATCAAACTAGCTTTGTATCCTATAAATATATACACCTACTGTGTAATCAATAATAATTAAAAATTTAAACAATTTATTTTTATTTATTTATTTATTTTTATTTTTTAATATACTTTAAGTTCTAGGGTACATGTGCATAACGTGCAGGTTTGTTACATATGTAT
>NW_012114866.1:1757066-1762580 GCF_000951035.1 Colobus angolensis palliatus | reverse complement strand
TCAGTTGAAAATGCAGAAATCACCGGTCTTCTGTGTCACTCGTGCTGGGAGTTGGAGACTGGAGCTGTTCCTATTCGGCCATCTTGCTCTGCCCCCCCCAAAAATTTAAAAAATTTTAAAAAAGAGAGAAATATGCTTGTAGGTGATTATGCCCAGGATCTCATCCATACCTGACTTAGATGATTTAGTTGACAAGAGTTGGGACATTTTCACTGACATTTAGATGAAATTTTAGACTTTGAGTTGACGCTGTGGTGGATTGAGACCTGTGTTGATGTTGGCATGGGTGAGTTTTAACCTGCACATGGGATGAATGTGAAGCTTTGGGAGCCAGAGTGTAGACTGTCATAGACAGGATAATGGTCCCCAGATATGTCTATCTCTTAATTCCCAAAACCTGTGAATATGTTCCCTTACATGAGAAAAGGGACTTTGCCAATTTGATTAAGCTGAACACATTGAGAAGGGAAAAAATTCCCATATTATCTAGTTAGTCCCAGTGTAATAATGGTGTTCTTATAAGAAGGAGGCAAGACTGTAAGAATTAGGGAGATATCTGAAGATGTTGCCCTGCTGACTTCAAAGGTGAAAGAAGGGACCACAAGCTAAGGAATACAGATGGCCTCTATATGCTGTAAAAGATAAATAAATAGAATCTCCCCTACTGTACCCAGAAGGAAGACAGCTCTGCCAACATCATGATTTTATCCCAGTAAAACCATTTCAGATTTCTCATCTCCAGAGCTGTAGGACAATACATTTGTGTTGTTTTTAAACTATGAAGTTTCTGATAATTTATTACAGCAGCAACAGGAAACCAATAATACATCTTTCTATGAAGACTTCCCAAGACTTTTCTACCTATATTCTCTATGAAAGCAATTTATTACTTCTGAAATGCTTTAGCATTTTAATCTTGCTTTTATTTTTATACTTATAACACTAACTTTTATTTTTATGGGTGATGCATTAGGTCGAACCCCTCATTCTCTTGCTTGGCTGCTATATTCTCTAATAAGAATTTCTACTGTAAGCTTATGCAAATCCTTAACCCCTAGATCACATGAATTTTCTGTCTTACTTTTTGTTTTCCTGAATGTTGGTCTGTTCTGTTGCATACCTCTGTGTCCAGAGTTTCTTCCTCTTTCTCTCGTTTTACACGGAGTTCACTGGGTTAGCCAAAAAGTAAATGTTGTTGAAGCCATTTGTGAAACTAAGCTAATAAATTTATACCCTAATAAATCATCTGTCACATTTCCTGGGCAACAAATGATGGAGCTTTCAAGCAGGACCTAAAGTATTTGGTAAAGATCTTCATATCTACCATTGAGAACAGACAATGTTCGTGTAGGGCCATAAATCAGCCTAGTGATCAACAGTGAACAGTTCAGAATTAAACATCAGTCAGAGTGTTATAGGTTTTTAAAAAAACTTATTCTGTAGAGATTTGTGATCTATTAAAGAAAAGATGGTGCTGAACTTTACAAATATTAAGGTGAATACATATTTGCTTCCCTTTCTCACCAGCTGAACACATGGGAATCTGAACAGGTAGCTAAGATCTCTCTACTCAGAAGGGTGAGGGAGTCCTGGAATTTTCTTCTAAGTTCATACTGTGAAGCAGAGAGTCTTCTCCCTAGTGCCTTAGCAGATAACTGACAAATTGGTAAGTTAGGTAATATTGGTCCAGAGAGTAAAACCTAATATAATTTGACCATGCTTATTTTGCTTCTGCTGTATTTGAGCTCAAGATTTAACCATGAGTAGCTAAATAACTATAAATCGCACACTCAAGGGAGCCAAAAGCCAAATAGAAGATGAAAGGTAAAATGCTCAGACTGGGAAATTTGTAGCAAAATACGATTGATACAGGACACCACTGATAACTTGAAGTTAAAAACAAAAAAAGAGCCTGTATGGAAATTCACCTATAGTACATACACATATTTCTGGTTCCAAAAATTAATTTTTCACATTTAAAAATTAGATGAAAAGAAGTGGACACTTTGAGACAGTGATCAGTATTTTAGAAGATCAAGGGGAAAATATGTCCAAACATAAAATATAAGGAGATGGCAGTAACGAAAAAAAAGACAAAGGACTTGGAAGAAAAAAAAACAAAGGATTTAACTTGCTATCAACAGTACTTATAAGAGAAAAAGCAGCTGATATGAGAGGTAATGATTAAGTAAATCGTAGAAGAAAATCTCTCAACATTTAAATCTTCAAATTTAAAATCCTCATCAAGTTCCTGGCAAGACTGATGGAATAAAGGTATGCACATACACATATTCTGGTAAAATATGTGAACTCTAGGAGTAAAGATAAAAATTTAAAAGTTTTATGATATAAAAAACAAAGTCACAGAATTAAAAAAAGTAGCACTGGAGTGTGTTAGACACTTCGTCTGAAGTAGTAGAATTGAGAATGTGAAGAATAACATTTTTAGATGACAAAGGGACTGCTACACTAGACTCATGCACAATTAAAACATTATATGTCAGAATAAAAGGAAATAATTTGGAGATATTGAAAGATTTACAGAATATATCTATTTAATAAAAAATATGGTTTAAAGGGTTCTAATGAGGCAATAAATAGAACAGACCAGAGAGTTACAGGAGAAAATGAGGTGGTGAGCAATGAATCAATTTCTCTTTCATTCTTTAGTTACATGTAAGGATGTATGTAAATGGATAATTATAGCCTGGTAATGGATAAGAGCAAACTTAAAAAAATGACTCTTAAACTAATATAGTCAAATATAGCCATACTCTAAGGGAAACTTGATAATCACTTGTCATTAAAATTTCCAAATTATCTTAAGAAATATAGGTATTCAGAAAGTAGTAAACATCGTAGAAATGTTAAAGCTTTCTAAACTTTTTATCCAGGAAGTATGATAAAGCTTAGGATAGTAAATACATTAAAATGTTTATTCTAATACAAAATATTTATCCTAATACAATTGGAAATAAGGGGAATATGGAATGCAAGTGAAGAAGATTGTTGGTATCTTTTTTTTAATAATAGTTAAATCATAGATTATGAGATCGGTATTTAAGTTTCAGGAAATGGAGAGAAATAGTTGTTTCAGATAATGCAAATCTTCCATAATATAAAAATAAAAATTGTGAATGAAAACCTACTATAATTGAATTAAATTGGAAAAGTACATAAGAAAAACTTACATAGTGAACATACAGTAAAATAGAAAGAATAAAACCAAGTATATCAGTTGCTACAGCAAATGTGCAATGGATCTCATTAAAATACAGAGCAATGGGAAAAATACATATATTTTTGATAGATTCTTTTAGACAATTGAATATTCATCAATAAATAAGTAAAATTAGATGCTTACCACTTATGAAACAAATATACTAACTTTAGATAGTTTGTAGACTTACATGTAAAAAGGAAGATTATAATGCTTTCAGAAGATTACATAAGAAAATATCATTATGACCTAGTGGTAGGTCAAGATTTAAAAAATTAAGTATTATTATTATTCTGCATAAGGAGAGAAGGGAAAAATTAACCATAGGGTGAAATGTTGCCATTTTAAGGAAAGTAAAAAAGACATAGAGATATTTGCAACTTGTATAACTGGCAAAAAACTTGTACCCAGAATATATGAAGACATCTGAAAAAATAATAATAAGATAGAAAACTAAATAGAAAATTAAGTAGAAGATTTGTACTGTTAATGTCTATAAATAGGAAATTCAAATGGCTAATAAACATTTAAAAATACAGAATCTTATTAGTAATCAGAAAAAATTAAGCCAAATGATGCCTGAATAATAAAAAAATTCTGACAATACTACATATTATCAAATATGTGGATAAAAATATATTCTAATTTCAGTTTGTAGTAGTGTAAATTATTTCAATTACACTGGATGATGGTTTGGCATTATCTAGTAAAGCTGAAGATGCACGTGATCTATGATTCAGTCATCCCACTCCTGGTATATATCCTAAAGCACTAGGATACACCAAGAATGTTTAGAATGGCATTGTTCACAATTATCACAACTTAAAAAAAGAAAAAGAAGGAAAGAAAGAAAATGTTCAACAGGAAAGTAGATAAATTGTGCTGTTTTCATAAAACAGAATTGTATATAATAATGAGAATGAATAAACTTGAGTTGCATGCAAGAACATGAACAAATTTTGCAAACATATTTTTGAAAAAAAGGAACAAGACATAATGCATATGGTATGATTCAAAACCAGGTGTGTTTTTCAGACTTAAGGATGGAAACACTACTGTGACCTGGATAATACATTATCTCTCATAATATTCCCATACTCCTATCAAGTGATTGTAAACGATCTATAGTAAACTCTTCTCAAATTCTATAGTTTATATGTATCACCTCTTTCTGCTGGTTTCCTATCAGATTCGATTGTTAAAATTATGGTACATTTAGTTTGGAAATACTATTGTCGATGATTATATTTTCCAAAGATAGCCACAAAAACATTTTTCATCATTCATGCTCTTCCTACAATACTACATATATCCTATAGATAGGTGACATTTATATTTTCTCCTTTGAAACTGGTTTGGCTGTGACAACTGTGCAATGCTATTTGACCTCTGAGGGTGGATCAGAAAAGGTGACACAGCTTCTTCTTTATTCTCTTGGAACTTTCACACTTGGAACTCAGTCACTGAGTATGAGAAAGCCTAATCAGCAGTATTCAGTGATCATTTCTAGGTAGTTATATGTAGATATGAGGCCCTACCACATGACCAGCAAAATCCAGATATGAGTGAGTAAACATTCAGATTCCAGATCTCAGTTACTGAGTCATCCCTAGTCATTGACTCTTCCATCAGACGCCCCAGGCATCATAGACTAGAAAAAATCTGTCCCTACTACAACCTTTCTGAACTTCCCAACCTATCAAAAAATGTCTTTTCCCCACTGCTGTGTATTCTAATGAGACCCATCTCACATTTGCTGTAACAACTGATATACTTGGTTTTATTCCTTCTGTTTTACTCTCTGTTCAGTATATAAATCCATGAGTATAATAAAATAATGGTTGTTTTTTGGCACTAAGTTTGAGGTCATCTGTTATACAGAAAAAGAGTAACGGAGAGAGATTTGGGTACCAGAATTTGGGTGCTGCCATAACAAAAACCTAAGTAGTTATCATTGACTTTGAGACTGGGCACCAGGCAAAAGCCAAAAGAGCTTTAAAAAGAGGGTTCATGAAGACAATAGAGTTTTGCGGAGGCTATCAATGAAGGCCTGAAGGCAAATAACATTTTATTGGTAGCTAGAGGAAAGGGGACCCTTGTTATTTAGGAGTGGAAAAGTTTAACAGCACTGTCACCTGTGGCAATAGGGAAAATGAGATACACACCTAATGAATTTGATGATCTAGCTGAGGAGGTTTCTAGGAAGACTGTTGAAAGTGCCTTTGGGTTTTCTCTCACTGCCTTGAGAAATGTGAGTGAAGAGAAATGAGCTTAAGAAAAAAAAAAAAAAAAAA
>NW_012114866.1:1751583-1756108 GCF_000951035.1 Colobus angolensis palliatus | reverse complement strand
CTTCCCTTCCCTTCCCTTCCCTTCCCTTCTTCATCCTTTTAGAAAAAGAGTACAAAATGAAAGAAAAAGGCCTTTGGAGCCTCGTATTCCAATTTCCAGTGGTCAGGCTGAGGAAACTTCTCAGTTACAAACACAGGTGATGTATTATATAAAAGGAGTATGATTCAGAGGTAGAACTAAGAGCCCCAGAAAAAGTCTTCCAAGTAGTGGTACTGAAGGCTAATAGGAAGAAACAACGTGTGATTTCAAAATTTCTATGGAGTGGTAACTCTTCTGTGCCTCCTGTTTTCCCCTTTTCTGAACAGGAGTTTTTGTAACAGTTATCCCATGCCATTGCATGTTGATGCAAAAGTGGCAGAAAACTTGTCTTTTTAGTTCACTAGTTTTCAATAAAAAACAACAATACTTGAAGAATTATAACTGAGGAACAACACCTGAAGGGTCTAATCCATATGTGGACCTTGTTAAGATGATAAAATCCTGGGCTTGAAGCTAATGCAGTAATGGGATGACTTGAGGGTCTTGGCAAGAGAGGATGTGTATGTTTTGCATGTGGGAAATATATTAATTGTTGTGATCAGTGAAGGGATTATGGCAGATTGTATCTTCAAATGATGGCTGCATTACATCACACATGATACTCTTACAACATAACTCTGAGGTTCCTTCCATTGAGAGATGTTGCTTCTCCTTGATTCTAGTTTGGCTTGTCATTGTGGCTGAAGTGACGCTCTCTAGGCAAGGTTATAAAAAGCAATATAGCTTCTACCTACTTCTCTTGGGACATTTACTTTTGGAACACAGCTGACATGCTTTGAGACAGCCCAAGTAATCATATGAAGAGAGTATGTGTAAGTGTTCTGGCAAAACAGGCCCGTGAATGTTCCAGGAGATAGCCAGCATAAATAATCAGAAATGTGAATGAATAGGTAGGTCTTAGATATTTCAGATTCTAATTTTCAAGTCACCCCATGCTCTGAGTCTTTCCAGTTGAAACCCCCATATATTATAAAGTGGGGGTTACCCTGTTCTTTTTTTGTCATTTCTTAATTCCTGACCCACAGAATCCATGAACATAACAAAATGACTATTGTTCTATGCCCCTAAGTGTAGGGTGGTTTGCTATCATTGCAAAAGTAAAAACTGGAGCAAATAAAAACAACTAGAACATCTAAAATTTTCCATAAAAGCCAGGATTTCAGTTAACTCTAGGGCTAAGGAAAATTAATATGATCAGAAAATATAGATGGGGACTCTGGTATGCTGACACTTGTATATATCTTGACTTAGATATGATCCTTAATTTATAATTGTTTATTATGCTCTAAATGTATGTTTTATGCACTGTTCTCTGTTTTTGTATTTTACCACTTAAAAATACTAAATAAAAAAGCAGATTTAAATTTAAATAAACAAAATTCAGAATAGAATACCAAAACTATTAATTTGGGTTGCAGTATGTTCATATCTATATTAGTATCTTTGAAATGTTAAGTATTTTGTGTGAAAATGCTAGTATATATGATTCTTTACATATATTTTGTTTCTTTATAAACATTCTGATTAAGAATAATTCCCAAATTTCTATTTTTAATTGCTTTATTACATGAAATTGTTTCACGGTCTTTTAAGAGATTTTCCTCATTGAAAACTGCATATATTCTTTATTTGAACCATGAACTTAAGGCAGAACATGAGTACCATTCTGATAGAAATACGTAAATACCTAGCACTTTCAATTATTAATGACAAATATTTCTTTTTAACTTTACATTTTAGTTTTTGTGGGCATATAGTAGGCATATATATTTATGAGATATATGGAATATTTTGATACATGCATACAATATGTAATAATTACATCGCACAGCGGAAATGAGGTGTCTATCACCTCAAACATTTAGGCTTTGTGTTACAATTTTCTAGTGTCATTTTTATCAGACCTTTACGTTACAAGCAATAATATGTCACTCATTGATAATTTTTGGTTGAAATAATCAATTTGGTTTTCTTTTGACTCTTCCACATTGTCAATATTCCAGACTTTTCCAACCTTTGCATGCTATCAAAAAAAATTCTAGACTGTGGTTCATTGTTGGTGTACGTTTTTCTCCCATAGATTTAGAAGATTCATTGAAATGCAGAAGTATTAGTCACAACATAATTGGGGGAAAATGATAAAACAGTGCTTCCTCTAAAGCACAAAGTATTTCATAAACAATACTCAGATTAGCCTTGTGATTAGCCTTGTGACTGACCATAACTCAGGCCCACTATAAGACAGAACCATGACTGTTTGGCAGATGCTACCATGATAGCAATCTAATGCCCCAGTAGTATTCTTTGGCATTCTAAAACAATCAGTGTAAACCAATGAAATAAATATAATACTTTTTGTTATTAATCTTGCTGTTTAGCACAATTACTATTCTATTAGTTTCCAAATGATATGAAAGTGTCTTAATTTATAAAGACAACAACAAAAAGCAGTGTGGCTGTTTCAGTACCAAACTGGTAAAATGTTCTGAGAACATAAGAACCAAGACAGTACGACTAGAAGCAGGTAGACTTAGATGGCAATTTTAAGAATCTAAGCAAATAAACAAGGAAATATATTCTGTGTCAGATGGCAGTGAGTGTCATAGAGAAAAATGAAGCAGGGTTGTTGGGGGACGTTGAGGCTGGAGTTTCTGTTTCATGTTGGAGAGTCAGGGAAGACTTCCAAAAAATGTCAGTAACATCATTCTGTTGTGATAATGTATAATTTGTGCACTTTTCTGTGTATTGTGTTTCAAAAATATTTTAAAAATTCAATCATCAACAATGTTTCAACTATTCAACAGTTTTACTCATTTAAAAAATTTACTTAAAATGTAAAATTCATGACTGAATTATTTTTATGGTTTATGCTGATCTCGTGGACTATTAGAGACATTATATAAAGTAATATATCTAGTTTTATTCATTTCTGAGAAAAGAGGGATTACTGAGAACTTTGAAAACTATTAAATCTTCATGCAGATGGCAAAATATAATACTAAAAGACTAGAGTTTCAGCAAAATTTTGAACATTTTTTGATGATTTCATTGGCACTGTCTCCAAATAAAAGTTCCTCTGGATGATGCAATAATTAGGTAAGTCGTTTGAATCATTTTAAAATTATATTTTCTCAGTAAATTTTATATGTACTTCTAGTCAACACATAAATATCAAGGAGAATTAAATAGTATGTCTGAGGAATTAGAAATTGTAAATTGGAAGAATATTTATGACAGCCAAATTGGCAGCTTTTGTGTTCTAGCTGCAGAAATGGTTTGTAAATTACATCAGGTCTTAGATATTTACCTTAATAGAAGTAATACAATGGGAATCACTAAATATTTGAAAATTAAATTTTTAGCTAGGTTTAGTTTTTCTAACTTATATATTTAACAGAGATGCCAGTATTCCCTTTCCTTTCATAAAAGACATATCACTAATGAAGCTGATAGATTAATTTGATAAACAGTTCAAGTAATTGAATGTATAAAACAAAGGATTCATAAAAGAGAGTGAAACTAGAAATAAAGAAGCATAATATACTCCTTGAAGCAAGACAAAGTAACAATTCCAAAGGCTTAGATTGCCTAACAAGTTATATGAAAATGTACTTGTTGTAAGATGATAAACATGAAAGTCAAAATAAAATTTTCTGTTCCTTTCAACTTATTGAGTCCTGAAAGTTGGCGCAATGATGTGTGCAAGGCACTATGAATTAGCAGTACAAAAATAGTAATAAAAGCAAGATAAGGAAATGGCATTCTAGTAAATACTTAACAAAATCTAATAAATGATTTTCCTCATTTAGTAAAAAGTAGAGAGATTGAATATATATGTTTTTAATTTGTTATTTTAAATTATGGGCACATAACACATTGTATGCTTGTATCAAAATATCACATGTACCCCCAAAATAGGGTATGCTTTTGTCAAATTGGACACTATTTTGGGGGTACATGTGATATTTTGATACAAGCATACAATGTGTTATGATCAAATCAGGATAATTGGGATATCCATCACCTCCAAGGATTTATCATTTCTTTGTGTTAGGAAGTTTCCAATTCCACTCATTCCATTATTTGAAAATATAACAATAAGTTAATATTGATTGTAATCTCCCTATTATGCTACCAAATACTAGATGTTATTTCTTCTATCTAACTGCATTTTTGTACCCTTTAACCATCCCTATTTTCTCCCTCTCTCCCTACAACCCTTTTCAGCCTCTGGTAACCATCATTTTACTCTCTCTCTGAGTTCAATTTTTTTTTTAGCTTTATTTATTTATTAGCAGGAACGTGCAATATTTGTCTTTCTCTACCTGGCTTATTTTACTTAACATTATGTCCTGCAGTTTTATCCATGTTGCAAATGAGAGTATTTCATTTTCTTAATGGCTGAATAATATTCCATTGTGTAGATATGCCACATTTTCTTTATCCATTTACCTACTGATGGACACAGGTTGCTTCCATATCTTGG
>NW_012114866.1:1747855-1751238 GCF_000951035.1 Colobus angolensis palliatus | reverse complement strand
CTATCTAACTGCATTTTTGTACCCTTTAACCATCCCTATTTTCTCCCTCTCTCCCTACAACCCTTTTCAGCCTCTGGTAACCATCATTTTACTCTTTCTCTGAGTTCAATTTTTTTTTTAGCTTTATTTATTTATTAGCAGGAACGTGCCATATTTGTCTTTCTCTACCTGGCTTATTTCAGTTAACATTATGTCCTCCAGTTTTATCCATGTTGCAAATGACAGTATTTCATTTTCTTAATGGCTGGATAATATTCCATTGTGTAGATATGCCACATTTTCTTTATCCATTTACCTACTGATGGACACAGGTTGCTTCCATATCTTGGCTATATAGTGAATAGTGCTGGAATAAACATGAGAGTGCAGATACCTCTTTGATATATCGTCTTCGTTTCTTTTGAATGTATATCAAGGTATGGGATTGCTGGGTGATATGGTAGTTCTATTTTTAGTTTTTTTGGGGAGCCCCCATACTGTTCTTCATACTTACTGTATTAAATTACATTCCTGTCAACAGTGTTTGAGGGTTCCCCTTTCTCCGTATCCTCATCAGCATCTGTTATTGCCTGTCTTTTGGATAAAAGTCATTTCAACTGGAGTGAGATGATATCTCATTGTAGTCTCAATTTGCATTTCTCTGATGATTAGTAATGTCAAGCATTTTTTACATATCTGTTTGCAATTGATATGTCTTATTCTGAGAAATGTCTATTCAGATTTTGCCCTTTTTGTGATCAGATTACTTTTTCCTATTAAATTGTTTGAGTTTCTTATATGTCCTGGCTATTAATCCCTTGTCAGATGGGTAGTTTGCAAATATTTTCTCCTATTCTGTGAGTTGTCTCTTCACTTTGTTGATTGTTTCCTTTGCTGTGCAGAAGTGTTTTAGCTTGATGTGAATCTCTTGTATCCATTTTTGCTTTTGAGGTCTTACTCGAGAAATCTTTTCCCAGACCAGTGTCCTGGAATGTTTCCCTAATGTTGTTGTCTTCTAGAAGTTTCAGTTTCAAGAGTTAGATGTAAGTCTTTAATTCATTTTTTTTAAATATGGCAAGACATAGGGGTCTAGTTTCATTCCTCTGCGTATGAATATCCAGTTTTCCTAGCACCATTTATTGAAAAGGCTGTCCTTTCTCCAGTGTATGTTCTTGGCACCTTTGTTGAAAATGAGTTGACTTTGGATGTGTGAATTTATTTTTGGGTTCTTTATTCTGCTCCAATCATCTGAGTGTCTATTTTTCATGCTGGTGTCACACTGTTTTGGTTACTATAGTTTGAGACTGAATATATTAAACTCTCAGGTAATACAAAGAGAGTATAAAAACATTTTGAATGTAATTATTGTTTAAGAGATACTCAGCACTATGAACAATGTTATCTTTGTTAAGAGACATTTTTAAACTTGATGAGGTTACACCTTTAATGAAAGTATTCATTAAAAATACAAATGTGGTGCTCTCTGTTAAAATCTGTCAAAATATGGCACAGAAAAAGGCATTTATGGAACAGCTGAATCAATCAAAAGACGCCCACCACCAATTTCTAAAATAAACTAATTGTTTTGAAATTACAAGGATGATCTAATAGATAATTATTCCTACAACTTGTATCATTTAGTATTTGACTTGGAGAATAAATTTTGATGTTTTAGACTTAGAATTTTCTATATCTCTACCAGTTATTAAATATTTCTAATACCATACAACTTATCACCTTCTAAGTTAATACATGTTGTCTTTATTTATTATGTATTATTGTGGTTTTCTGTAAATTATAATGTAAGATCCTTAGAGTCAGACATTTGTCTGTTGTGTTCTCTGCTTTTTCTGCAGTACTCATAGAAGTAACTAGCACATTACAGATGCTTCATTTCATCCTTTCAAGAGAACATATACATTTTTACATATTAATATAACTAACATATGTAGTCATGTACTTAGCTATAAAACATATGTAATTTTTTAAAGTAGAAAAAACATTCTCTGATAGAAAGCCAACATATAGAAATAAATAATAAAATAAGTACTTGTAACCTTTAGAACATGGAAGAGATAAAAATCAAATTACTTAATTCCTATAAAAAGACAAAATGTGAACACTTCAAACCAAACCCATGGGACACAGCTAAAGCAATTAACAGAAAAAATGCATAATTTTATTTTATTATTATTTTTTTGGGACAGGGCCTCTGTTTGTCACCCAGGCTGGTGCACAGCTGCTTGATCACAGCTAATGCAGCCTAGACCTCAGGAGCTCAATCTGCTGCCTCAGCCTCTTGAGTAGCTGGGAATACAGGTGCAAGCCACTACATCCAGCTACTTCTTTTTTCTTTTGGTAGAGACAGGTTTTGCCATGTTACCCAGGCTGGCGTTGAACTCCTGGGCTCAAGCAATCCACCTGGCTTGATCTCCCAAAATACTGGGGTTGAGATATGAGTCACCACACCTGGCCAAAAATGCATACTTTTAATGTCTTCATTATTAAATAATAAAAAGACTAAAATGAAGAAATCTAATATGTATAACACTAATTTAGAAGATAAAACAATTAAAAATCATCCAAAATATAAGTAGCATAATCAATAACTTTTCAAATTAACAGAATTAAAAATAAATATATTAGAAAAATGAATTTTGAAGTCATCATTTGAAAAGTCCAATAAAATATATAAAGCTTAAGCAAAACAGTGAGAGAAAAAAAAAGTTGAAATTAGGAATGAGAAAAAATATATACAGCTGACCCTTGAACAATGTGGGGGTTAGTGGCACCAAAATCTTGCATACTTGAAAATCCATGTATAACTTTTGATACCCCAAAAACCTTAAATACTAATACCCTACTATTGACCAGAAGCCTTGCTGATAAGATAAACACTTGTTAACCCATATTCTGTGTGTTATATATATTATATACTGTATACTTACAACAAAGTAATCTAGAGAAAATCATAAGGAAGAGAAAATACACTTTTAGTACTGTATTAGTCAAAACCATAAGTTTATGTAATCTGTTTCCAAGATTAATCATCTGTCTGAAGTGGCCGCCGACTGCAGCTGCGGACCTTACTCTACCGTGTGTAACAAACAATTCGACTTTCATTGTATGCCATGACTTTTCTTTGCTTCTTAGGAGTTCTAACTTCATTAGTGGCACGTTGTTGAGCCCCATGGGATTATTCAGCGTTTACAATATTGCAACAAACATAATGAAAAATTCATGAGAACTGCAGGAGCTCAGTCGTTATTGTGATAGATAATTTACTGGAGAGACAAGATGCTTATGTGGAGATGACTAGTGTCACATGGCATTTTAAGTGAATACTCAGGACACGGGCTCACTGCAATAGCAACAGGAGATAACTATGAAATTATTACACTGGT
>NW_012114866.1:1744439-1746274 GCF_000951035.1 Colobus angolensis palliatus | reverse complement strand
TTGGGCTGTAGTTCCAGCTACTCAGGAGGCTGAGGCTGGAGGATCTCTTGAACCCAGGAGTTCAGCTACAGTAAACTATGATTGCAAAGATGAGCTCTTAGAATGGTGTTTGTTCTATCGCTAAAGGTTAGAAAAGGAAAATCACAGATGTAAGATTTGGGCCACAGCCATCTAGCCATCCAAGGAAGTAGAAGTCTTACACCAAGACAAGACCTCCTCTATTATGAGGTGCCTATAACAGATTGGCATATAATATCATGCAGTTACACTTCTGATTCTATGTACAGTCATCCCTTAGTATCATGGAGGAATGGTTCTAGGAACCCTTATGGATACGAAAATCCACAGATACTCAAGTCCCTTATAAACAATGGTATAGTATTTTCATATAAACTATCCGTATCTTCCTATATACTTTAAATCATCTCTAGATGATTTCTAACACCTAATACAATGTAAATGCTATGCAAATAGTTATACAGTATTTTTAAAAGTTATATTATTTTTAATGTTGTATTGTTATTTTTATTGTTGTTTTTTTTTCCCCAAACAACTGCAGTTGGTTGTATCTGTGGATACAGAACCCTTAGATTTAGAGGACCAACTGTAATTCCTCACACCTTTAATTTCATATTTTAAATAACACAGCATCTTCCTTCTCATGAAAGTTTGTCAGAAGAGAGAAAAAGTGATGGGATTTATATTTTAAGTATCAAATTCTCTGATTATTATATCTTGTTATAGATTAGAACATTGAAAGTTTGTTTTTTGCCCATTTTATTCAGTTGTATATTAGAGTCTACCACTGAGAAATGGACCTGTCCTCCTTGTGCTGAGCCTGCAAATCTGAGGTCCAGACTATGATGCATGATAAGTTAAACACATCAAAGTGATAAGGAAACTGTGATGGGATTTCTTGGCACTTAGGGCCACTCTCTTTGCCACAAATGTCAACAACCAGTGTCAACTGGTACCTGCATGTGTTAGCTAGCAAAACTGGTCAGCAGTCTTTAAAACACAGTAGTCTTCCCTTATCCTCAGGGAATTCATTTCAAAACCCTGCTGGATGCCTGAAGGCACTGAAACCTACATATACTATGTTTTTCTATCTGAAAATCAAGTTGACTAAGGTACTAATGGTCAGGTAGTATACAGAGCATGGACATCCTGGATAGGTTTGATTTACATCGTAGGTAATATGGAGCAGGGCGGTGTAAAATTTCATTCATCACTCTACTCAGAACAGTGTGTAACTTAACATGTATAAATTGTTTATTTCTGGAGTTTTCCATTGAGTATTCCATTTAGTATATTCCATTTAGTAAATGGAGTGTTCCATTTAGGATTCCATTTAGAATGGAATTGTGGAGTATTCCATTTAGTATTTCCATTTAGTATGGAATGAGGTTGACCAAGGGTAACTGAAACCATAAAAAAACCATAATCACCAGTAAGGGAGGACTACTATAATTTCTACTTGCAGTATCTTTCTTATTTTCATCATAGTATCAGAAAAGACTTTTTAGTGGAATTTGATAAATAAGGAAAATTGAGGTTTAAGGAAGCATAATGATTTAACCGAAGTCATAAAAACAGTTGAAGAGCACCAAAAAAAACCCAGTTTTTTTAAATCCTGGCCCAGTACTTTTCCCATTATTTTCCTCTAATTCTGTCAGTACTTAACAATTAACCTATAACCATGTCGTATCAGAGATATGTGGCTTTCAAAATCTCTTCAGAAAATTAAATTATAATTGATTTATAAAAATTATTTCGGGAGCAAGATGGCCGAATAGGAACAGCTCCAGTCTCCAGCTCCCAGCACGAGCAACACA
>NW_012114866.1:1743229-1744389 GCF_000951035.1 Colobus angolensis palliatus | reverse complement strand
CAGTATGTGTTGCAGTTAGTTTTATGCAGTTATGATTTAATACTGCATCTTTACATTTGTTTACATTTCTGTGAACTGCAAATGGTGCCATGTATGGTCTGTGAGTGGTCGTGTGTGTGTTTTGATAAATTTTAACTTTTTATAATAGATTTGTGTATATGTAATGGTAGTAAATGATAAAATATACTAGTATCTACATATATTGTGCACATTCATGACATACATCATTTGTCCTTAATATTTTCAATATTTCTAGACTACATGTTTCATCTGTAAGTTTTTACGAATTCTCACAAATCTTTAAAAACCCCTTCAATGTATTTATTTAAATGTCTGCCTCTAAGTGGACAGCACAATTTAAACCCATGTTGTTCAAGGGTCAGTCAACTGTATGTCCAGAGACATATTTCCTCATGAAATTGAAGCAAATACATATAAGAATATTATGTGCAATTTTTTGACAAAAAACCTTAAAATCTAGAAGATGCAGAGAATATTATAACAATTGTTATGATGGCTAATTTTACATGTTAACTTGACTGAGTTGCCAGCTGCAGTTGGCGGCCACTTCAGACAGATGATTCATTTTGTAAGCAGAAGACATGAACTTACAGTATTGATTAATACAGTACAGTACTAAAAATGTATTTTCTCTTCCTTATGATTTTCTTAATAACCTTTTTTCTCTAGCCTTCTTTATTGTTAATATATAGTATATAATACATATAACATACAAATATGAGTTAATCAGTGTTTATGTTATCATTAAGGGTTTTGGTCAATAGTAGGGTATTAGTAGTTAAGTTTTAGAGCAAATAGCTGTTAAAGCATGATTCTTGGGTTTGTCTGTGGACATCTTTTCAGAAGACGTTAGCATTTGAGTCTAGGCATAGACTGGGTAAAGATCTGTACTTACCAATGCAGGGTGACATTATCTAATCTGTTGAGGACTTGAATAGAACAAAAAGGTGGAGGAAAGGCAAATTTGCTCTCTTTACTTAAGTTGGGACATGTATCTTTTCCTGCTCTCTGACTTTGGCGATCCTGGTTTCCAGACATTGGATTTGGATGGGGACTTTACGCTATGGGTTCCCCTAGTCCCCAGGCCTTCCAGTGTGGACTGGAGCTACAACAAAGGCTTTCCTGGGTCCCCAGCTTAA
>NW_012114866.1:1736796-1737109 GCF_000951035.1 Colobus angolensis palliatus | reverse complement strand
GGGAGCAAGATGGCCGAATAGGAACAGCTCCAGTCTCCAGCTCCCAGCACGAGCAACACAGAAGACAGGTGATTTTTGCATTTTCAACTGAGGTACCGGTTTGTCTCACTAAGGAGCACCAGACAATTGGTGCTGGTCAGCTGCTACAGCCCGACCAGAGAGAGCTGAAGCAGGGTGAGGCATCACCTCACCTGGGAAGCGCAAGGGGGAAGGGAATACCTTTTCCTAGCCAGGGGAACTGAGAGGCACAACACCTGGAAAATCGGGTAACTCCCACCCCAATACTGCACTTTACCAAGGGTCTTAGCAAATG
>NW_012114866.1:1709595-1731694 GCF_000951035.1 Colobus angolensis palliatus | reverse complement strand
CAGTGACAGACTGGATTAAGAAAATGTGGCACATATACACCATGGAATACTATGCAGACATAAAAAAGGATGTTTGTGTCCTTTGTAGGGACACGGATGCAGCTGGAAACCATCATTCTCAGCAAACTATTCCAAGAACAGAAAACGAAACACCACATGTTGTCAGTCATAGGTGGGAACTGAACAATGAGATCACTTGGACTTGGGAAGGGGAACATCACACACCAGGGTCTATTATGGGGAGGGTGGAGGGTGGAGGGATTGCATTGGGAGTTATACCTGATATAAATGATGAGTTGATGGGTGCTGACGAGTTGATGTGTGCAGCACACCAACATGGCACAAGTATACATATGTAACAAACCTACACGTTATGCACATATACCCTAGAACTGAAAGTATAATAGTAATAATAAAAAAAAGATAAAGAATAAATAAATAAATAAAAATTATTTCATCAGAGTACATTTTTGTTTATTATTTTTCTGATGATTAAATGTAATCGGATTCTCCAATGTATTTGTGTCTTAATTGCTTTGGGGCTCATTAAGTAGAGGATTTGTCACTCTTTTACGCAACTCTGTTGAAAAAAGTCATCATTTGGAATTTATATTAACAGATTGGGTGTCAGAAACATAGTATCATCAATGTTTACTTGGAGGTAATAACAGAATTTTAAGTTATGTTACAAATGGATTTCTGTTTTACAGTACCAATGTTAAAATTATAATTTTCTATTTGCGTATTACATATATTTATTGGATAAATGCATGTGATATATCTTGTGAGCCTAGAATTATCGCCTTATCACATATCAACCCAATGGTCACTCCAAATGATAATGTGAAGCTCATGACTCCAAAATCTATACCTCTACTTGGGTTCCTGAGTTCCATGTTCTGTTTCAAATCCTCAGTTGCATATTTATATATATTTTTTATTTTTTTGCAAATTTCCTTTTTGTACCTCAAAATCCACCTAGCAGGAACCTGACACCAGTCTCCCTGTGCAAACCTGCTGCCACCTTGTTCCCCAGCTCTCTTTCTGCTGCTTCTTAGTAACCTGGAATCTTCTTTACTTTGTCTGTCTCACAGCATCAAAGCTTTTCCCTAAATGTCCCACTGATTTTATCTGTGAAATGTCTGTTGCATTCATCACATCTTTATAATACTTTAATCAAACATGCATAGTGCTCAGTATATGCAAACATTAACATATCTAATCAAGTAACTCTCTGGGGCCACAAAGCTATTTAACCCTGAGAAAGGATTCAAAACCAGGTACTCTGGTCCTAAAGGGTCTTAGTGAGTGCATTGTGTTGCCTCCCGCTGCCTGCCCATTGTAGTACTACCAACATGATTCGGGTTTTTAGTAGCCCAAATGGTCTTTCTGCATCTAGTAACTCTCCTTTTCCAAACCACTCAAACAGGGAAAAGGGGGTAAAGGGAGGGAAGGGAAGGGAAGGAAAAAAAATCCTCTTGTTCTTATTTTATCTTCCTCCCTTCAGAAACTCTCATTACCTACCCCTTTCCTTCCTCACCTCAAAGTTCCTCCAATGTATGCCTTTCCTTTATAATGTGATCCCAACCATTTATTGTCAGTTTCCTTCAAGTAGCCCTTGGATCAGTCTCGTCTGATAAAGTGCTCTGTCCTGCCTCAGTACCTTGTATCAGTGCTGTTCTCTGCTTTGGAATGCCTTTTCTATGTCATACCACATGTTCAGTGCTACCGGTTCCTCAAAATCAGGTTCCTCTTTTAAAGCCCTCCTCCACAAACATATTTTGAGTTTTAAATTAAGTAATCTCTTGCTCTCTCTTCTTGTGTTATCATAGCGCCTCATTTATAGTACTGTATGTAAATAATTCTAGGGTATAGGGAAGATGGAGCACATGAAACTGGAAAGAACAATTCCATTTAGGATATAGAATACTTCTATATAGATATACAATACTCCTCTGTAGAATGCTGGTGTTAAGTAAATCACCTACTTCAGTCACCTTCTTTTACAAGTAAGGAATTTAAGATCTTATGAGAGAAAGGGACTTGTTATGAATTGACAGAAACTGCTGTCTCTGATTCCAGGATATTTATTCAATACTATCAATCTGCCTTATCATCCATAATATAAAATGCTAAGCAGCCACTAAACATGATGATAGAAACCTTGGAAAAAATATCTATGGAAATGTTAAAAGATGATTAACAAAATGTTCAATGTATTTGATTTCATTTATATAAGATTATGTATGCATATGCGCAGATGTGTGAGAGGTGTGCATGAGAGAGGAAAAAACGAAATAGAGACAGAGAAGAGATATCTGCAGAAGAATGTTCATCTGAGTTCTAACAATGTTCACATCTGGGTAATGACATTTTTTTTATATCATTTTTGGCATCATTTAAAATATTTATTACAAGAATACATTACGTTTATGATTAGAAAAAAAACACAAAATGGCTGAATTAATATTTGGAAAAGGATACGAAATGATTTCCTTCAAATATTTACTTGGGAGATACAACACAGATTATATTAGAGGATCCCTGTCGTTTTTTAAAAATGTCCATTTTGATGGTATTTTCAGGAAGGACTTTTTGGTATTTTCAGGAAGGACAGAACTGACTAGTTTCTCTGCTCCTTTCAAATTGAACCTTAGGTAAATTAACAAAGTTACTGTAGTTCTACTCCTATTAAAAAAAGAAATAACAAAATTTCCAAATAAAACATCTGTATTTTTTGCCCTGAGGTATTCTATGATCATATTACCCAAGAAGATTGAAAGTTTCCTGTGTGTTTCCTTTAATAATCTGTGTGACATGTTTATAAGTAATTTAAAAGTATGGCCAAAACGGACATCAATGGACTGAAGGATCACACTTAATAAATTCCTTAAAGGTCACGTTATACCTTTGGAGTCTTCCCAGAACCAGGCACACTGTAACTTTTAACAGCATTCCTGATTGACTCACTGAGAATATTTTACTATAAATCTCTGACTGTTCCTCATAACAAGGACATGAGGATTCTATTTAAACAAAAATGTTTTAACATTCTGAGAGCAACAGATTTTTATGTTCTTTGATTGTTTGTCCTGGTTCCCATCAGTTGGTACACTTACTTCTGCCTAGTTTCAGCATCTGTCCCACCCACTTAAGAGTCCATGCCAATGTGCTAATCATAACTCCATGTAGTTTTAATTTGGGCAGCATCTGTTATTTCACATTGCTGAGGCAGTGCCATGTGGTGACAAGAGCACGGGCCTTGGAGCCAGACAAACTTGAGCTTGTGCCTTGGTCTTACCCATTACCAAGTGACCTTAGATAATATGCTTAAGTTATTTGAACCCCAATTTCCTCATGTGAGAAAGAGAGTAATGCTGAATCCTGGTCATTGTGAGGAATTAGGAAGTCAGTGTTTGTGTCTGTAAAGTATTTAGCAGTGACTGATCTATTGTAGGTTCTCTACAATGTGTAGCTATTAAGAATCTAATTAAAACCTCTTCACTTCTCTCCTAAGTCATACCGTGATGCTTTTTCTCTATGATCATTGTGATATGAAAACTGATAGGTGGTTCATGGTCCCATCTATAGCAATATGAATCATTTGGACTTTATTTTATTGTACAAAGTACCTCTGACTATAGTATGTTACCACAACAATCCCATGAGGTGTATAAGTATACATACATATATATACACACATACACAAGAGCACACACACAAACATATAATATCCTCATTTAACCAATGAGACGATTGAGGCTAAAAAGGTTAAGCCTTAAAGTACTTTAGATAGGAAGAGGGGAGGTTAATAAGAGAACCCAGGTGTTCAGAAATGAGGAGCAATTGTCTGTATAAAAACATCCATGTGGCCCCCCAGCTTTTGACTGCTAGTTTACAGTGATGGCCACGAGTCTTGCTTCAGGTGGGTCGTAGAAACACAACTATCTATTCAATTTAAATTATAAAAAGCACTTGAGTCCTTACTGTTTGTCAGGCATGCTGCTGGACATTTGTACAAGTATCACATCATGTAATCTGGGTAGCAACTCTCTGGAGTAGGTATCATCTCTATTTTACAGATAAGGTCAGTTGACTTGTCTGTGGTTGCACCACTACTAAGGGTTGGATGCAAAAATGTTTGAAAAATATTGGATCAAATGACCTATAAATCCTAACAAATTATATACTTTTAGGCTTCTTTTCCCTTAATACAGTGTTTATGTGGAAGTCTAACTTTCGGAAGTGAGTCATTTTCATAATTTCTGAGAGTAACCAACTAAGCAAATCAAGAGAGTGCAAAACTAAACAGCAATAAGAGTGATCAATCTACAAGTGCTCCAAAGATATGGATGAATTTCCCAAACATAATATTGAGTGACAAGCCAGATACAAATAGTATAAATTGTATTATTCCATTTATAGAAAGCATAGAAAAAGGCACATCCCATCTAGGATGTTAGAAGTAAGGAGAGTGGTTAGTCTTTGGGAGAGGCAGAGGCAGAGGCAGAGGCAGAAAGGAAGCACAAGGGGCCCTTCTGTGTGTTGGTTTCATCTGTGTTCGGCTTACACTTCTGGTATGTACTCCCTTCTGTATTTATTATATTTAAGAGAAAGTTGTTAGAAAACCATGTGCTTGATGCTACATGAATTTAACACTAATTGGCTATTAACTTTTAAAAATACTGTTAGGTATGTTTTAGTTTGGGGCCTCTTTCTGGTTGGCCTTTGAAAGAGCACAAACCCAGGAAGTAGTAAGAATGACCTCATTTGGAAGCCTGGGAATACTGGCAAGAAGAGAATGCTCTAAAACTTCTATAGGGAGTGTAAGCAAAAAGGATTTTTCTGCAGAGACTCTGGGTTCAAAGAGTTTGCTGAGGAAGGAGTGTAGCAGTGCAGAGGAAAGTCAGCGTGCAGTCAGCGTGCAGTCAGCAACCACCAGCAGAGCCAGGTGAGAGAGCTGATCCTGCTGATCCTGGGCACAGGCTAATAAAAGTCAAATAAGCAGCGTCATGGAGAATAAGAGTTGAAGCTTTGGATGAATTGGTTTCAAATCTTGACTATTATATCAAGGAAAACTCACTTAAACTCAATGAGCCTCATCTACCATTTTTTCTCAAATGGGTATCATAATGCCAACATTGTGGTATTGGAAAGATTACATAGGGTAATTATATCAAATATATATTAATAGCATAGTATTTAGCAGGTGGTAAATGCTAACTCTTCCCATTCCCTCATCTCCACACTTTGGATTTTAAAATAAAGATTAAATGTAAATGTTTGGAATCAAAAGGCAAGGGCTGTCCAGGTATCAAGAAGAAGATGATGAAGAGCAGAGAGGTAATGAGACATAGCTTGTGTGCTGAGGACAGGTAGAGTTAAGATGTAGACTGGGGTAGGGTTATGAAAGTTCTCAAATGGCAAAGTTCAGATTTTGTGTTTTAGGCCCTGTTGAGCTGTTAAGCAGACTTTCAGTTAGTGCGGGCACTGAGGATGGATTAAGACTGGAGAACACCTGAAGATGGAGAGAGCATCATGGAGGTTCTTGTTTCACTGCAACAATGAAGTTGAATCTGAGTGAGGATTTAATGTAAAATAAAAAATAAACCATCCCCCAACCTGCTTTGACTTTATGGACCCAGAATCCATAATGAGAGGAATAATATAGAAATTTGACATCAGCAGGATTAAATTTCCCATCTTTCAATCAGATTTATTGAGTATCAACCACAGCTCAGCTGTCATGCTTTCCCAGCTCTGTTTGGATTAAAGCTATTCTGCTCAAAAGGTTAAAAAAAAGCCACTGACAGTGAACTGCATGGAAAATTCTAACACAAATCCCTTGTTGTCTCCCGGATGCTGCTTCTGGCACAGTTTTTCTGGGTCAGGCTCTTTATGAAGACACTCAAGCTTCTCATGGGAGAAAAAAAAAATACACCAAGAGTTTTAAAACAGGGACCAAAAGGAATAGAGTATTGCAGTCTTCTACTCTGGTGAAATAGAGAGGCTTAAGAGAGAAAAATGTTTCTTGTTTCTTAGGAGAGAAGAATAGTACTTTTAGACTGAATAATGCACACCCACCCAGCCACACAGACACACACACACACAAACACACACTTTTTTTTTTTTTTTTAAGTCATTTGGTCCACGTGAGCTTTTCTGCTATAACCAGGATATATGTCCCTGGTGCTCTACTCTCAGAGCACAGCTTACTCTGTAGGTGAAAAACATACAAGCAATTGCTTCCCTTGGTGTGGGGTGAAATAAGACTGGCATTCGTTCTAGGTAACTGGGCATTGTTCCTCATTTCTCTCACCTGCTCAGCCAGGGCCATTAACTCAGTGTGGCAGCTTCTGTTGAAAGAAGCCCCAGTTAGTAAAACACTGTGCCAGTAAAATAATCATGTGTTCTAGGGGAAACAGCTAGCTGTTACGTGCCATACTGGAGTGCTTTTCAATTTGGGGACAATCATTCTTTTCTTAACAATGACTGCCAAGTACAGATTCGTCATTCACTGAAGACATGAGGAAGCTTGACATTAAGACCTATTTCTTGGTGTCCTTTCAAAATCAGGTGTAAGAAATGAGAAAGGGAAAAAATAGAAAAGGACAAGAAAATAAATGGCCTGACTGTGTCATTCATAGAGTTATAATGAGGGCTGTAAGAGTTTACTACTTGATATCATCATCACATCACGTTTAGGAAGATGCTCAAGTATACTCTCTTCCCAATTTCCCTAACTTATACATCACCTCTAGCTCCAGCATGAAGAATTCAAAAATACCACTTATTTATTCTCTTCTGTCTTTTCCCTTTAGGACGTTGTTTCTATGATCTGAATGTTTATATGTTACCAAAATTCACATGTTGAAACCCAATCACCAATGCAATAATATTCAGAAGTGGGGTCTTTGAGAGGTGATTAGCTCATGTTAGAGTCCTCATGAATGAGATCATTGCCCTGATAAAAGAGGCCCAACAGAGCTTGTTTGCCCCTTGTATTATATGAGGATAAACAAAAAAGGTGCTCTCTAGGAAGCAGAGACCAAGCCCTGACCAGATACTGATCTGCTGGCATCTTGATCTTGGATTCCTCAGTCTCTACAACTTTGAGCCACACATTTCTGTTATTTATAAGTAACTACATCTAAGGCATTTTTTATAGCAGCCTAAGTGGACTAAGACAATCATTCATGTCAGTTTTCCTCTCTTTGCTCAACAACTTGGACCAGGTCCTCAATAATTCACACCTAGTCTGTGGCCATATTCTGGCTGTCTTTAGTGCCTCCTGGCTGTACATTTCAGCTCAATTCATCTTCTTTAAGTGTCAATTTTATTATAACATTTCTTAATTTAAGCTCCTTTAATAGTTTTGTTTCTGAAGGTCCATCACCTGGCTTCCAAGCTCCTCTGTAATATGGTCCCATCTCAATTTTCTATCTTCTACTCTTATTTAATATATATCTCTCTTATTTATGCATATTCTCCATCTATTCATTTGTCAGGAACTTATGGAGCACTCAAGCACATTCAACTACGAGATCTGGCACATAAGAGAGTTTCAGTTAAAATAAATCTGAAACAAATCTCCCCTTTGTACTCTTTCCTATATGGAATGGCCTTTACTCATTCCAGTCCAAACAGCAATCTCCAGGCCCAGATGACGTTCAAGCTCTCCAGGGAACCTTCTTCTATGCTCCTCATTTTTCTCTGAGTTTGTACAGCACTGGCTATCTTTACTGCACCATGAAGTGTTTCATTAGATGCCAATTTCTCTTTTAGTTTTATATGTTTTATTGTTTACTTGGATAGTCTGATGTTTCAAAAGGGAGCTCAAACTTTGTGAAGAAAAAGTACCTACCTTGGGCTATGTTGTATCTTTTTCGTAAGTCCACAATTAGTCAGGTCTAGTGAATGATATTATATAGTTTGGTATGTCTACCCAGGTCATACTCTCTTCTCCTATAGTATACCCTTGCACATAGTTGTGGCTGAGTAAACACTGTAGGCACCTTGAATCTTCCCTTGTAGTTAACAGACCCAAGCAAACACCTGGATCAAAGTTTGGCTATCTCAACTGCTGCAAAAAGATAACCTGCAATTTGCATTTGGTTTACATATATTGATAAGCTGAATTAGCTGGAAGTAGGAAAAAAAGAGGTGAATTTGTTGCACACACAATTACTGAGTTACAAAAATGGTGGGTCTCCTGGTAAAGACTCTTGCCCTTTACTAAGGTTTCTAGCCCCAGCTCCCAGAATGCCTAGCTACACTAAATGTCCTGTACTGACATTTTTTGAACCCCAGCATATTCTAACCACATCTCCCTTCATTTTTTTCTAAGCTATTAATAAAGCTTTACTTATTAACATCTCTTCCTAGACAACATACTCCTTTGGGGAGTGACCAAGATTTTCCTCCCTTCCCTGGCCCTCTGCCTAGATCTTTTGGCTTTTTGTTCTTTGACTCAGCCACTGTCACTGTTTTTCTCACGCTTTCCTTTTCTTTTTCTATAGAACCTTACTTTGGAACTAGAACTGAGTGAAGCTGACATCCCAAGGTAGCAATAAATTACACAAATTTCATGAGCCATGAAACCAAATGAACGCAACAAATTAATTTATCATGGAGTCTTCGACATATTTGTCATGAGAGCCAAACCAAATGTTTTCCGAAAGACTCCCATGAAACAAATTAAAGACAAAATTAATATGTATCTTCCCTACGAAGACTGAAATAGAGCCAAACCAGAGTATTAAAATTTTGTAGGAACAAAAATCCAAACGCCCAATCATATTTCATTTGATTAGATTAAACATTGTTTTTTGCTGTTAAGTGCAGTGGTTGACAGTAGTAACAATTTCTCATGTTTGGATAGTGTTTTGTAGGTTATTAGGTCTTTTCACGCCCATGTAAGGAGTGGTTAAAAACATAGACTGAAAAGCTATGTTTCATAGTGTGTTGATTACAACTGTGTGAGCTTGGGCACGTTTTCTTATCTTCTCTGATTCTCAGTTTCTTCTTTTTTGAAATGGGAATAAATTGGCATCTGTATCATAGGGTCAAGCAGAGAGTTAATGTCAGTAATATACAAAACACTTAAAATAGTGCTTATGCCTGGTAAGCACTTTATGAGTTTTAGCTATACTAAAAGTACTAGTAGTTATCCCATTTGGCCCTCACAGTCACCCTGTGGGGTAGACTGTGCAAGGATAATTATGAGTATCTTATTTTTGAGGAAATCAAGACCCAGAGAGTACAAGTGACTTGTTAATGGTAGTTCTATAACACAAATCTACGTTTAGGCCTTTTAAATTTCAAGTCCAAGGATGTTTGATGATAACAAGTTGGGTAGACCGTGCAATTTACATTCATTGCCAAGGAATAACTGCCTCATATCAGAGATGATCCCTCCAGTAGCTGTGTTAGTGAAGACCTTAGACCCTAATGACTGGACCAAGTTGGGCATCTACTCACACTTCAGTCACAATTCCTTTGCTAGGGATTTGGCATTGGATAGAGAATAAGAGTATAAATAAGGATAAAACCAAGGTAAAAAGAGTGAGAGACCCATAGGGGCTACTCCTTGACTCTGTAAACTCAGGAACTCTGGGTTGCCGTGTTCTTCTGGTTGCCATACTCCACCAGGTGGCTGGTGAGGCAGAACTGAGAGATCAAAGCTGAATACTGCTTTATTTGCCACCTGTTTTCCTATTTTTCTTTTCATTCCTTCCTAAAGGATGGCTACATTCCTTTCAAGGGTTTGGTATTTTGTGAGGCAACTATTAACCATGGGGAGGTAATGTTGACTACTGATTAAGGGCACTCTGGACTGGGCTATTTGGATTCAAATCCTATGTCTCTCCCTTAACAGCTATGCGACTTTGGTTAAACATCTGGTGATATGAAAATACTCTGCTCATATGAAAATAGTACCTACCTCACTAGTACTATGAAGATAAGGTAAATAAGATAATAGCTATATTGCATTCTTAATAGTTCCTGGTAATGTAAATGCTCAATGACTATTAGCTGTTACTCTGTTTATAATAAGTTCCCACTTGAGGCTTACATTAGGTCAAAATGGTCTACAACTAAAGTGTTTTAGGACATCATCATTTTCCAAACAATTCAACTTGAAAATCACAGTCATCTGACTTCTTTTTTCCCTTAATTTTCTGCATCTAATCAGTCACTAAGTCCTATTGATTCTTGCACTGGGAGCCCCTGCTACTGCTCTGTCCTATATATCTTCATTTCATCATATGTGGCCCACTGGATGGCCCACGTCTCTAGCTGTCTTTTACACTGCTCCCAAAGTAAATGATTATAGGCTCTCAACTGTATTGCAGAATGGAGTTGATCTGCCGTATCTGAATAAGAGCTGTCCATTTCAAGTAGAAAATATGCTCTCCTATTCCCCACAAACTCTAATTAGAGAATAGCATCTAATCTCTATCTAGAGTTCAAAGCTTTCCATGGTCTGGACCCCACACAACATTCAATTCTCATTTCCCAATTTATCCTTGACATCACTTATACTCCACCTTCACTAGCCTGATTCTTCACTTTTCTTAAATCCATCTAGTCCTTCTGTATCTTGATATCTTGGTTCCCTCTGGAATCTTTCCTGCCTATCACAATCCTACTTATTCCATAAGCCTGAATCAAGGACTCTGTCTCACAAGAAATAATCCTTGCAGAATGGTTAGACAGATTGAGGAGGGCAGGGCTTGGGAAGAAAGATGTTCCTAGCACACCCCATTTTTCTTGCTGTCTTTTGCTTTCTCACTGGTAGGCTGCACAACTTACAGACATTGTGTAAGAGGTAGAGTTCATCTCACAGATAATGTAAACTGACATGTTATTGAAAGGCTACAACTGAGGAATTTGGCCTTTTTAACACTTCCAAACAAATCACAAAAGAAAGCTACAAAAAGGTAAAAATTGGACAGTTTAAATTATCTTGTTTCCTCCTGAATAACAGGAGAAGGCTTTGTGCATGTGTCATCCTTCAAGTCAACAGCTAGTTATTTGGAAAGAAACTATAATCCAGATATGTTGAACAAAATCGTGATGTGAGATGAAAGTATTTTCCCACAAGTCATTAAGTGTGTCATGTGCAAACCATTATCTATGTCCCCTTCAAGGGCGTAGATCTCATTTCATAACTTAAGGGAAAAAGAGAGTTGGGAACCCACTCCATGTATGTACTGGGGAGAAACCATTTTATTCACCTATTCTTTATTCTGTGCCATACCAACATTCTTTCCACATTATTAATAATCACTATAGCCGTATGAGTAAGAAACCAATATTATTTCCATTTTTAGTTGATGAAACTGAGTCTTTGGGAGGTAAAGTAACTTGCCAAAGATGCCAGTTTAAGTATTCCTTATACTTAAACTGGCATACAGATTCCAGATCTGTATTCCTTTTTTTTCCTTAACTCATGGTACCACTGGTAAGTAGAAGAGCAGGGATTGGAATGTAGGTTTGTCTGACTCAAAAGTCTGTGTATGGTACATGTACATCCAATGACACCCATCTTTGACTTCTATTGTATTCTTATATACATAGGGAAAGCACATAATTTACCAACCAAATTGGTACACTTTGAGAGTGACAGTGGATACTATAAAAAATTATGCTGGTTATTCCTTTTCACAATTGCCAAGAAAGAATAACAAGGATTTTATTTATTTTTTAAGTTCACCAGGTGGTTCTGACAAGTAGGCAAGGTCATGCATCACTTTCTAAGAAACTCCTTTTACTTCTTCTAAACAAACCATCCCAGCAGTTCAATTAATAAAGAATCATGTATTGGGCACTCACTATATAGTAGATGCTGAGTGCAGAAGATATAGCCCTAAATACAACAAATCCTGATCTTATAGCACTAAAGGCAGTTAAAACCTTGATTTCCAGATAGGTCAATCTTGGGAGAAATACTGACTGTAGGATAAACTCTTGTGGCTTATGAGGAACAAGTCCCGAGATTTTTACAAATTTTCAAATGTTTGAAGAGAGAACAACAAATCCAAGGTGAAGGTTCATTCATTAGCTGAATATAAGAGGTTTTCAAGTATATCATGGCATAGTTAAAACCAAGACTGCAAAATTTGTGAAAATAAAATTTCTGCTAAGTTCACAATAAAATAAAAATTTGTTATTACCTTGTTTTTTATGTTGTCTGTTCCTTGACTGACAGCCGATATTCAAAACATACCTTTACATTTGCAGCTTTCATATTTGTTTGTGTAATTATCTGATTTATCTTTACTCCTGGATTAGATGGCCCAAGAGAGTGACAACTACATGTTTCTTTTCACCATTGCAGTGAAAAGAAGTGCCTAGCACTGTACCTTACACATAGTAGGCAATCATAAACCATCTATTGAATGAATGAATGCATGAATGAATGAGAGAGACACTTGTCCTAGTCATCATATGAGAGTATTCACATTCTAAAGAATTTAGAGCACCTACAGGAAGTACCTTTGGGAAACTTCATGTTTCCTCTGATGAGTCTAGTATTACTAAATCATTTATGGAAGGCAAGAAAACCTGTCATACACTTTGTTAAATTACTATTTTAATAGAAATTAAATGTTATAATTTAAAAGTGGCTTTTATTTTAAGAGAAAACCAAAGGTCACACAGTAAATAATTTCCATATAATTTTTTGTGTTAATTCTTGGGAAAATAGCCATTGTCAAAATTCTTTCCAGAGAAGCTGTGAATTTACATTCATTTGGATGAGATTTTTTTCCACTTTGAGTGTGTGACTGTTGTGTATGTCGAGTAGCATTATTTTTCCTTTTTTCTTGTGCTTTTAGTGGGCCAAAGATCTGTATAAATTCCTTGGTTTAGATAGCCTTCATGTAGTGGTTTTCTTAAATGCTGGTTGTTTGTAGATTGTAGCAACAGTGCACTGCATGTGTGAGCTGGCTTGTTGTCTCTTACAGAGATGGGAGGTGGAAGTCTCTGGAACTTTATTCCTCAATGCTGTGCATGTGTGTCTGGAGGAATTATATTGGCTTTTGCAGTTCACTCTACTGGCCTGTAGGTGGCACTTTCAAGTATGAGCTGCCTGAGTGCTGTATAATAATGGTGTCAGCAGAAGTTGTGAGGAGACATATAGGTTGACCTTCTGGCCAACAGGTGGCACTTGCAGGCGGGAGGTAGTTGTGGTGGCAGTGGAAATTTTACTTGACCTTTGTTAATGAGGGGAAGTACGAGAATATCCTGGGCAATGGGCCGGACCCTGGGGTTTCCAGGGGTTCCTGTCCTGTGCTCTGCCACTCAGGCAGCTGGAAGAAGCAAATCTGGGTGGGGCTGGGACAGGCAAACCTGTGACCATGCTGTCTGAGGTGAGCACAAGCCCCAATCCTGGCAGGGCTATAGGCACACTCTCAGGCAGCTGGGGCCAAGGGGCTGAGGTGCTTCTCCTGTACCACAGAGTCTGCTTAAGGCAAGTTGGGTGGCCTGGGGTTTTCAGTCCAGCAGGCAGCAGTGGAACTGGCCCAGTTCCTACACCCCTGGTTCAGCAGGTCTCCCTCCAACATTCTGCTGCTGACAGCAGGCCAAAATGGTTAGGCTAGCCTCAAGTCATCTGCATTCAGATCACTTAGTCATTCCAGGTGTTCTGGGCTGTGAGACTCCCTTGAACAGCATGGCTATCAGGCCTCACCCTTCCCAGTCTAGTCTTATGAAGGGAGGGGCACCCATCTCCTGTGCCACTACATGAACCTGTGCTACACTTTTCACTTTGTTCTGATGTCGGGGGGGTTCCTCCCTGACTCAAATCATATCACACATATCATCTCCATGCCCCAGCACTATGCTCTCAAGTCTTGGGGAACTAGGACTAGGCTAGCAGATTTAGACTCTGATTTCTTGGGCTCAGGAGCTGGCTATGATAGAAAGGAGTGAACTGCACCCAGTCCACCAACAAAGTACTCGAGTGGGGCAATGGTTATGCTATGCCTTCTCCGCGTCCCCTGACCCCACACCCCTGCAGGAATGGTCAGGCCGGCAGTCTTTGGGGGAGCTCAAAGTCATGGGGCATGTGGTTTGATGCACGTATGTCCTGCAGCAATGGTAGTGAGCCTGTCTTTGGTGCACATGGGATTGCCCAGGCTTACTGACTCCCGAGTCCAGTAGACAACAATAGGTGCAGAAGCAGGACACAGAGCCTTGGTGGATGGAAGTCCAGAGTTGAGCTTTACCGCAGCTGCCTAGGGCTTGGAAGCCTTTTGGGCTCCACATAAGTTTGAGCAGTACCTCTGTGTGGCCACCAGCGAGCTTTGTCTGCCAGTCTAAAGGTCTACACGGGTCATGGAACTCTCCTGTAGTTAGGATCTCAGAGGTCTATGGCAGGAATGTTATGCCCTGAGGTTCCTTCACTTATCCCTTCCTTGGATCAGGGTCCAGGTCTGGAGGCTGCTCCTGGCACCTGGCAATGCTGAGCAGGCAGCCCTGCTCCCTCTCTCTTCATTCATGGTGTCTTCTGTTGCCTCTCTGTTGAATTTCAGTGTTCTCTTTCAAAAAATCTTTTCAAAGTGTGAATATTTACTGATATTTTGGTTCATCTTTGTGGCAGAGGCTCATCCTGGCTGCATCTAGTCAGCCCTCTGGGACCCTTCCCTCCAAAATGTTCTAATTTTTGTTTTTGCTTGCTCTGTTTTTATGTGTTCCTCCACCAACCACCCCCCTTTCTCTCTCTCTCTCTTTCTCTCTCTCTCTCTCTCTGTGTGTGTGTGTGTGCTGAGTGGTGTATATGTGAGTGTGTGTGTTTCTTTATATAACCTCATAATGTAGAATTGCTGTTTTGAAGAACAAAACTTTCTCTCTCTTGTTTCATCTCTTCCCCGGATAGGAGAGCTAGTTACTTCTGTTTTCTTTTATCCTGTTTCTAATGGGTCTTAAGGTTCTAATAATAACACTTACAGTGTGTGAGTGACTTTGAAAGGGAATCAGGAGAATGAGTGTGATGTTCACTTGTTCTGCATCTTGTATATAAAGGTTTATCAAAGTTGAAGAGATCATTTTCTCTGATGGAGCTGGCCTAACTTGGAGAAAATATGTTAGTCAATGTTTGGCTACATATTGACAAGTGTTCCCTGCTAGATTGTACAAAAAGGTTTTTGGTTTTAGTTTCACAGAGATGAAAAGAGATATTTTATATCTAAATTTTTAGATATCACTTAAATTTTAGACACAGGGAATCTTGAGATTAAATGATACACACGGCAATGTATATCCTTGTGACAATAGCTAACACAGTGCCTGACACAAATAAAGTGTCAGTAGATACAAGTTTTCTTCTGTACAAAACATAAAGCATATAAGGCATTATTATCTTTTTTGAGGTCATAAAACATGATAAAGAATTTTGGTTTTGGAATAGTATTGCCAGGCCAAGCATTGCTGCTCAGTACATGCTAGCTGTGTGATCTTAAGTTATATAATCTGTCTATACCTTGTTTCCTCAATTTAAAATAAATCTAATTCTGTGGCAGTTTGTGTTATGTTTGGAATATACAAAGAAAACCCAAAATAACAGTGGCATATTTCCTTCTTACGTAAAAAACTTACAGAGGCAGAAAAGCCAGGGAAGGTATAGTGGCTTCTGCTATCATCAGGAATCCAAGCTATTCCTATTCTGCATCCTTAACAAGTGACTTCTATACTTAAAATCACCCTACAGTCCAAGGCAGCTGTTAGAGCTCCAGTTATTTTGCATATATTCTATGCATCAATACCCTTTAATGAAATTGGGATTCTCTTTCTAAGGATGAATGAGAGAATTGCTAATGTGGAGGAATATAGAAATAGCTACAATACATTACTTCTTTTTTGCAGGGTTGGTAGGATAATTAAACAGGATGATGTGTGTAAGATGGCAAGGGCAATCTATGAAACATAATAATAGAATACATAAATGATAATTACTGTTGACAAAGATTACAAAGCAAATCAGTCACAGAGTCAAAACTTATGTCTAGGACTCCAGACCCTCTCTACATTTCATTTCTCATGTATTAACTAAAGATGAATGAGAAAAAAGTAGTGGAGTATTTACCAGAGGCTAATATATAGGTGTTTAATAGGGTAAACATATACTTGATCCTTTCAAGACCTGGAGGTTTACAGGTTCAGAAAGCTGATTTTGTTGATATATGGTTGTGAATGTGTGTCCTAGAACAAACTCACAGCAAACAAGTACATGGAGATTGATGTATGGTTATCAGGATGTCAATTATTAATTTACACTGAGAAGCATATCTTCTAAAGGAAAGGATACCATAATCTTTTGCCAAGATATTCATTCTATGATGGTGACCTAAGCATAACTCAAAATTTTATTTGAGGGTTATTAGTGAATATAATGACAAAACAAACAAAATAAAACGACCTTAAACTGGAAATTGCATCATCTGATTACATCATCTTTTGTGTACTATATTGAGGTGATACTTTCTATATCATTTTTTCTTTTTATTTTTTCCCCCATCATCTCAGCCTCTGTCTTCTCTTAAAATTATTAAAATTAGGCCAGGCGCGGTGGCTCAAGCCTGTAATCCCAGCACTTTGGGAGGCCGAGACGGGCGGATCACGAGGTCAGGAGATCGAGACCATCCTGGCTAACACGGTGAAACCCCGTCTCTACTAAAAAAAAATACAAAAAACTAGCCGGGCGAGGTGGTGGGCGCCTGTAGTCCCAGCTACTCGGGAGGCTGAGGCAGGAGAATGGCGTAAACCTGGGAGGCGGAGCTTGCAGTGAGCTGAGATCCGGCCACTGCACTCCAGCCCGGGCGACAGAGCGAGACTCCATCTCAAAAAAAAAAAAAAATTATTAAAATTAGCCTAAAGCAAATTATTTCTAAAATTTGCTGATCATTTAATACTATGTCATATACCTAGGCGTTTGGTCAGATCCACTTAATCTGAATTTCTGGGGACTTCCAGAGAAGCAGGTTAGAAACTTATGTTTTTAAATTTTGCCCCAGATGATTCTGCTGAAGAATTCTTTTAAATCTGTTTTTGGGAATCATTAGGCTAGTTTACAATTTTCTTTTTTCTTTTTTGAGATAGGATCTTGCTCTGTCATTCCAGCTGGAGTATACAGTAAGGAGATCATAGCTAATGCAGCCTCAAAGATCTGTGCTCAAGAGATCATCCTGCATTAGCCTGCTGAGTAGCTGGGACTAGAGGCACATGACATCATGCCCAGCTAATTTTTAATTTTTTAGTAGAGACAGAGTTTTGCCATATTTTCCAGTCTGGTCAAGCTCCTGGCTTCAGATGACCCTCCTGCTTCCACCTCCCAAAGTACTGGGATTACAGGCATGGGCATCACACCCAGCCAGCTTACGACTTCAACATCCTAATGGAGTCAATACATTGATGTGAGAGGGAGAAGGAAGGAGATGTGAAAGGGAGAGCCCAGATCTCTCTGAAAGGGTACTTTATCCTGCAGCAAACTATTGCCTTCTTCCATCTCCTTCAGCTTCCATCCTTAAATTCTGAAGGACCTACTTTCTACTTGCTTGGAAAAAAAAATATTATAGTGAGCAACACTTACTAACTTTGTCTTCAAGGAGTGATAATGCATCAGTACTTAGCAGACATACCCAGTCAGTTAAGATGTGTGGAAAATGACTTACAGACTAAACTGGAAAGACAAATTATGGGGGTAGGGGGTAGAGGAAGGAACAACCACAATTGACTGGATGGATTAGTTGAGGATCCAGGAAGGCAGTGACATCTAAACTTGGCCTTAAATAGTGGGTAGGAGTTTGATGAGAAAAAAACAGTTAGGGCAAAGTGAACACTGTGTTCATAGACATAAAGGCCTAACATTGTAGAATGGTCTCTTTTGGGTTTAGAATAACAGTCAACACTCTCCTCTCTTGAGTTGACTGTCAGTTGATTCCCCCAACTTTTGGAGAACTGCAGCTGAATGCCAGGTGGCACCTATGTTGAAAAGTTGGTTTCTGAATCTTGGAGATCCTAGTTTAAAGCCAAATTTTGTAAAGAAGCAAGGAAACAATAGCAGAAAGGGAACTGGCTTGAGATTAGGTCAAGCCCTGTTGGAGATGAAGGTAAATGGTTTCATTTTTTCTTAGGTAGTCTTCAGAGACCAGGAGTTGTGTTGACACATATGTTCTGATTCATTAGCTAGACAGCATTAAAGAAATAAAGGCTCTTGGAGGTTATTGTAAAAGTTTTGGCTTTCATTGTCATAAACGTCTAGGAAGCTTTTGAGCAAAAGAGTGTCTCGATCTGACTTACATTTTAAATAAATCATTCTGGCTATTATATTGAAAATACACTGGGGAAAGGGGCAGGGAGGCAAAGTGGAAGCAAAGAGACCCTTTAAAAAGCTATTGCTGAAATTCAGACAAAAGTCAATAGTATTTTGAACCAGCTGGGAGTAAATTGGTATGAAGTTTTCTGGTTCTGTATACACATACACACACACACACACACACACACACACACACACACACACACATATTTAATTGACATGGGAATTGTGCCTATTTATGAGGTATAATTTGATGCTTCTATAGATTTTATATTTTGTATAATGATCAAATTAGGGTACTTAGCATATTCATCACCTCATGCATTTAGCATTTATTTGTGGTAAGAACATTCAAAAGTCTTTCTTCTAGCTGTTTTGTAATATATAGCACCTTAGTGTTAACTATGGTCACTCTGCTGCATAGTAGAACACCAGAATATATTCTTACCTAATTACAATCTTATTCCCATTGAACAACCTCTCGTTTTTCTACTTTCTACTTCTATTATCAACTTTACCCCCCTAGGTTTCACATACGAATGAGATCATGTGGTGTTTGTCTTTCTGTGTCTGGCTTATTTATTTTACTTAACATGATGCCCTCTAGGTTCATCCATGTTGTGACAAATGACAGGATTTTACTATTTTATATGATAGAATAATATTCCATTAGTATATATGCCACATTTCCTTTATCCATTCATCCATTTTTAGCCACTTAGGTTGATTCCATATCTTGGCTATTATAAACAGGGCTGCAATAAACATGGGAGGGTAGATTTATCTTTGGCATATTGATTTCATTTCCTTTGGAGATATACAGTATTAGGATTGCTGGATCATAACCAATGGTTCAATGAGGAAACCAAGGGGAAAATAAACAAAAAATTCCCACGAAAAACAAGAATAGAAACACATCATACCCAAAACCATGAGGCATCGCAAAAGTAGTTCTAAGATAGAAGTTTCTAGTGACAAACACCTACCTCAAAAAGAAGAAAGACTTCGAATAAACAACCTAGTGATATACCACAAGGAACTAGCAAAACAAGAACAAACTGAGCCCTAAATTGATAGAAGGAAGGAAATGATAAAATTCAGAGCTGAAAAAAACAAAATAGAAACTAAAAATCCTTCAAAAAATAATTGAAATGATGAGCTGATATTTTGAAAAGATAAACAGAATCCACAAACCTTTAGCTAGCCTAAGAAAAAAAGAGAAAACACTCAAATAAAATTAAAGATAAAAAGGAGACATTACAACTGTTAACACAAATATAAAGAAACATAAAAGACTAATATGAACAACTAAACAAATTTCATAATATAGAAAAAATGGATAAATATCAGGATATATACAAACTATCAAGATAAAATTATGAAGAAATAAAAAATCTAAACAGATTAATAATGAGTGGGAAAATTGAATCAGTAATTAAAAGTCTTCCATCAGAGAAAAGTCCAGGACCTGATGGCTTTACTTCAAAATTCTACCAAACATTTAAAGAAGGACTAATACTAATTCTCCTCAATCTCTTCCATAAAATTGAAGAGGAGGGAATATTTCCAAGCTCATTTTACAAGGCCAGAATTACCCTGATTCCAGAACCAGACAAAGGAAGAAAAGTATAGACCAATATCTCTGATGAAACTTAGATGCAAAATTCTCAACAAGATACTATCAAACCAAATCCAACAGCACACTGAAAAGATCATTTACTATCATCAAATGGGATTCATCTCAGGGATGCAAGGATAATTCCACATATGCAAATCAATAAATGTGATATGCCACATTAACAGTAAGAAAGACAAAAGCTATACGATCATTTCAACAGACAAAAATCATTTGACAAAATCCACCATCCTTTCTTGATAAAAGTTCTCAACAAATTGGGCATAGAAGATTTGCACCTCAATATAATAAGGGGCATATATGATAAATCCATAGTTAACATCACATGGAACAAGCAAAAGTTAAAAGCTTCTACTTTAAGGTCAGAAACAAGACAAAGATGCCCACTTTTACCACTTCTATTCAACATAGTACTAGAAGTCCTAGCCATAACAATTAGGCAAGAGAAAGAAATAAAGGGCATCCAAACTGAAAAGGAGAAAGTAAAATTGTCCCTGTTTACAGATGACCTGATCTTATACGTAGAAAACCCTCAAGACTCTACCAAAAAACTCTTAGAACTAATACATAAATTCAGTAAATTTGCATAATTCTGTACATATTTTGATATTAAATGAGAGCTATGAAGACATGAAAAAGGAAGAAAGGAAAAATGAAGTCAAGGTTAGATTTTGGCTAAGCAACTAGAATCAAGTTGACAGAAGATTGAACAGAAACATTTCAATATTTTAGTGCTTAGTATAACAGCTAACAGCTAGTATTTTTCATAGCCCTTTATAATTACCAAGGCATTTATACACATTATAAAATTATTTTAACGTCAAAGCAACACTGAAATAGGCTGGACACAATTATCTTCTTCATTTTACAGAAAATAGAGTTACGATTCAGGGAAATTCAATTATGTGACCTAAGATCTCACAGCTGATTAGTAATGGACTCCAGTTTTAACCCAAGTCTGTTGAAACCAAATCTAGGTCACTGTCTGTCTGTTCGCCTTTTAATTTGTTATTGCTCCAATATTTATTCAACATAAAAGTATTTCTAGTTTTACACTATTTTCTTACATTCCAACCTATGTAACCAAAGCAGCTGTCATCTAATATCATTCTTGTGGAGATGCAGACACAAGGTGAAGGGAAAGAGGAATGCTAAACTGCATGACTGTGCTTCTCTAAGAAACAAACACACTTAGCCATGTTCCTTTGTGACCTGAAAGTGGCAAATTCCTTTACAAATGCTGTGTTATAGCAGAGTTTAATAAAAAGGAGGGGGAAATGTAGTATTGTGAAGGTAGTCCTTACATCAGGACAGAAGTTAGATCTAGCTCAAGTTTTAGCATTCAGACATACTGGATATATGATCACATCCCTAACAAAAAGCTAATGCAAATCTTAGTTAGAATGGAGCTCATTATAATGGAGATTAATAATAATTAACAACTAACATATGACATTGATCATAAGCATTATTTTGCTTCAGCCGCTATTTATCTTGCAGAGAATGACTTCCAACTGGTAAGGTTTCTGAGAATGTTAGTAAGAAGCAGACCTGGGGAGATTACAAGTCCATTGCTTTTCATATGAACCTTCCCATTTTTAGTCCTCTGGAAAACCTAGATCAACCTTCTCTTTATTTCATTTCCCAATAATTTTGACTAGAATTCACAAACCTATTTAAAACCTTAAAATGAAAATGCTACCGGCTGGACATGGTGGCTCACGCCTGTAATCCCAGCACTTCGGGAGGCCCAGGAGGGCAGATCATGAGGTCAGGATTTTGAGACCCCCTGGGCCAACATAGTGAAACCCCATCTCTACTAAAAATACAAAAATTAGCTGGGCGTGTTGGCGGGCACATGTAGTTCCAGCTATTTGAGAGGCTGAGGTAGGAGAATCATTTGAACCTGGGAGGCGGAGGTTGCAGTGAGCCGAGACCGTGCCATTGCACTCCAGTCTGGGCAACAGGGCAAGACTGTGTCTCAAAAAAGAAAAAAGAGGAATTATCGGAGCAAGATGGCCGAATAGGAACAGCTGCAGTCTCCAACTCCCAGCGTGAAGGACACAGAAGACCAGTGATTTCTGCATTTTGAACTGAGGTACTGGGGTCATCTCACTAGTGAGTGCCGGACAATCGGTGCTGGT
>NW_012114866.1:1642913-1703880 GCF_000951035.1 Colobus angolensis palliatus | reverse complement strand
ACTTAGACATACACCATGTGTGTGTGATTTTGCTACATATTTGTTTTTTTATTAAATGCAATAACAAATTAAATGAGTCTAATATATTATAATAATAATAGTATAATAATAATAGTAATAACAATAATGATAATGCTACCTAAAATCTTGCTGAGCCCCTCCTTTCCCTCTTCTACCTTTCTGTGCAGTCTCTGTCCAGATACAGTTTGTCACTTCAGTCAAGGCTAGATACATGGCAAGGAGAATTTACATTGAGTTGTTTGCCTGGTTCAGATAACTGCATTCCTCTTAGCACTCTGAATTCCTCTCGTGATGCTATGCATGTCCTTCCTGAGCAGCAGAGGGGTGTGTGTGATGGTGAGATTGAGTTAAAATAAGTTAATCAAAGTGGACTGAGTAGGGAAAGAAAGGTGTAATCTTGAAAAGCAACCATTTTCACTTACACATTATCCCATGCAACATTGCCTATCTGTTGGAAGAATGGATTTTTAGCATATTGTTCACACAGATGGATGATGTTAGCAGTGGCTACAATCTCTTGGCCAGGGCTTCTGAGCCAGAAGTCTCAGAAGACTCATCTCTGGAGAATGCTGAGAGAAATGCTGCTCTATACCCTGTCTCACTCCTTTGCTGCAAATGTTTCCAAATTGGCAACTGCATGAGCACATGATATTCTTTATTTTAAAAAAGCGAGAACTTATTTGGGACCATCCTGAATTACTTTCTCCAGGAAAGAATTTGGAAGGAAGAAAGATTTCCAATTCTGATTCCAATTTTGTAGAATCATTTGAACCTGGGTGTCATCCTGACCTTGGCTTGCCAGCTGCTCTGTTCTGCTTCTCTAGAATCCTATCCATTTATGGTTTTCAAGCCACCTGTCAGCATGGCAAGCAGGAGAAAGGCTACAGCAAGAGGGCAAATTAGATGTAAAAGTCTCCATGGGCTTTTCTGCTATTGGCAGCTAATGCAGTTACACATTGAGCAAGCAGGGTGCCAAACCAAAGAGAAACAGCATGCTGGAGCAGAAAGTCTTTAGAACAAGAGCTAGGAAATGGGCTGCAGTCTAATCCACAATGGCTTTTGCATGAGATAAATGACATTTTATGTCTTCCATTTCGAGTTACAGGCTCATAGCAGATGCTCAATCCTTCTTCCTGGTCCTGACTTTTTTATGAATTAATGGTGGCATTGGGCAAATCAGTAATACTCTCTGCAACCTCATCTCTAACTAAAAAAGACAAGAAAATGAAACAAATACATATCCAGACACAATATTGCTAAGGATAATGCTAGTTTTTCATATATATATAAGTTTAATATACAATGAATGCCTTAATTTATAATTGTGTTTATTCTCTGGTTTCATGTGTCCCCATCACAGTGTTAGTTTCTAGTTATAAGAATATTCTGAGATATGGAAATGATAAGCTGTGGTAGGTGGTCTCCATGGTCTTTTCTAATTTTAATGATTTACAGGTTTTACAGATATGGTTTGGGTCTGTGTCCCCCGCAAATCTCATGTCAAATTATAATCCCCAGTGTTGGAGGTGGGACCTGTTGGGAAGTGATTGGATCATGGTTGTTGATTTCCCCTTCGGTGCTGTTGTGATAGTGAGTAAGTTATTGTGAGATCTGGTCACTTAAAAGTGTGTAGCACTTCCCCCTTCTCTCTCTTTCTCCTGCTCCAGTCATGTAAAACGAGCCTGCTTCCCCTTGCCTTCCGCCATTGATTGTAAGTTTCCTGAGGCCTCCCCAAGCATGCTTCCTGTACAGTCTGCAGAACCATCAGCCAGTTCAACCCCTTTTTTTAATAAATTACCCAGTCTTAGATATTTATTTGTAGCCGTGTGAGAATGGACTAATACACTGATTTTCCTGGTTATCAGGAAATTAGGATTACATAGACACACAGTTGTTAGTGTTACTTAAAACATATAATACTGCATTGATCCAAGAGTGACTGATTAAAGTGTTGATAATGGGCAGTCTCCTAGGAGGATACAAGGGACAAGCTATGAGAGTTTAATGACTACCCTCTCCTGGGTAATCATATCTCATGCACTTAACTACCATACTTCTAGGCAGCCCATCTGAGATGTGAGGGCAACTTTGAAGACAAGGAATATGACATTTCCCAGTCCCAAGACCACAGTGCCTTTAGGTGGCCCTCTCCTATAGCTGCAGCTCTTATTCATTAAGTAAATTCTTCCCTTACCCCGTTAGGGCTGGGGATCATGGCAACTTCATATTGTTACTAGTTCTGCTAATCCCTAGTTAGTTTCCTAACCCTGCTCCTGTCCTTGTAAATTTAATGTAATCATTAACACATTTTTCAGTGATCATTTTGGGTGTTCTGTCTGTTTCTTGCTCATTCTCTTTCCCTTTCCTGAGATCTACTCCCTTTATCCACTGTTTACTGGACATATTGACTGCGGTTTTACAGTCATCTCAACTCTGTAATCCAATGTAGAACTCATCACAAACCTGCTCCTCAGCTCAGCAATTGATGCTATCCTCTGGTAGTCAAAAGACAGCTGTTGGCATCCTGGACCACTCCATCTCACTCTTTTTTATATCAATTTATATTAATCCTCATTCAGAAAATTTTCCGAGTTCACTGCTTCTTCACTATCTGCAAAATTCTTGCTCTCATTAGTTCCCAAGTCCAGTAGATTATCATCTACATTGGCCTGGCTTCTCATCCACTATTTCTTTGTTTTCATGACTATCAAAATCATATTTTAGAAAAAAAACTGCACATGCCAATCTACTCTTAAAACCCTTTGAAGTCTCCCTATCACTTTAAAGATAAATTCTAACTTTCTTGGCGAAGCATATAAGCCCTTACAATTTTTTTTAACCTGTATTTGCTATTTTCCTAATACTTACTTACAAGAACTCTGTACTTCAGTTCCACCAAACCACTGTTTATTACAGATAGTTGCATTTCACACTAACGTCTTTGTGCATGCTGTTTCCACTGTCCAGAATATTCTGTGGGTAGTAGTCCCTCAGATCCTACCTCCAGCATCATCTTCTCCAGAAAACTTCCCTAGATAACCCTCAACGACTAGTTTGGGTGCCTCTTAGTTGTTGCAATGGCTCCCTTCCTTCAGGTGATGGCATGCCCCAGGGCAAAGTGCTCTGTGTTCTACTGGATGAAATACCACCATTTTGTCCTGCTCTATGCTCGGTGAACACCAGAACCTTGCTCTTCTCCTTTAGGTCCTATCTCTTTCCTGGCTGTAGAATGAGGCGTAGGACTCAGATGTGGGGTGTTTTGGAGGGGAGCATCTTATTTATGTCTCATAATATAAGATGTGCTAGAATGATTGATGGATCTTGGAGTCTGAGATAGTTTTGAATCCAAGGTCTTCTGCTGACCAGCTGCATTACTTTTCAAGAAGAAATAGTTTGGAGAGTATTATACCAACAAATAGCTTGCTTAAGAGTGATGTTGACTCCCCAAGTTTAATGGGGTAGTTTACAGTAAGAGTATTAGTGAAACTGGCTCTGTACTTTGCCTTTGAGCCAGAGCTAGGATTGAAGTATTTATTGATCAAGTTTATCTCAGCTACGACATGGAATGTCCCTTTCTCACTTGTGAAACATTATTTCTCAGGTAGATATAATTTAAAGTTTCCATTACTATTATAAAATTCAGTGATTTTTTAAGCTAAAATTAACTATAGGGATAATATAAAAAATGTATTATTCAGTCTTTGATTACTGAACCCCTTTCATAGAGATATGTAATCTTACAACATCCCTTAGGATAAAAAAAGGTCATAATTTTTAGCTAGTAATGGTTATAAGAAGTAACTTTAAGCTTAAAAATTTGTTTTTGATCTATATATATAACAATTACATATTACATAAGATTTGCTCCTATATTATCTTTAGTCATTGATATATGTGGATATGTGCATGTGTATATGTGTGTGTATATATATTATATTTTTATGTAAATATAGATATATGTCTACATATATCTATGTATAATATATCTATCTATCTATATATATATAGAGAGAGATAGATGTTATAAGATCTCTGTACTTCAGTTCCACCAAATTGCTGGTTTCGTTATATAAATATAACCAAATCAGGAGTGTATTATATTTAATTATATAAATTAAGGAGTATATATAAAATAACCAGTTTTGTTACATAAATGTAGTTATCTAAATATATATATATATATATATTTAATTATTCACAATAGCTTGGATGTGGAAACAACCTAAATGCCCATCAGTGTATGAATAATGTATATACATACAATGGATTATTATTGTAATATATGGCAATAATACTATTTAAAAAAAGAAATCCTTCATATGTGACAACGTGGATGGATCTGGAAGAAATTATGCTGAATGAAATAAGCCAGTCATGGAAGGATGAATGCTGCATGATTCTACTTATATGAGGTGTCTAAGACAGTCAAACTCAGGCTGAAAGAGTAGAATGGTGGTTGCCAGGAGCAAGGGTTAGGGGGAAAGGAAGAGCTGCTAATCAAAGGGTACAAAGTTTCAGTTATGCAGTTGAGTAAATTGCAGAGATCTGCTCTAAAACATTGTGTCTATAGTTAACAGTAATATATTGTGTAGTTAAAAATGTTTACAAGGGTAGATCTCATGTTAAATGTTCTTACCACAATAAAAAAAAGAAGTTAAAATGTATATTTGTACTGCCTTAATGGCATTAAGATTTTAGAATAACTGAAATTTTTGGTAACAATGATCTAAATATGACAGTTTTTTCAACTTATAAAAGAAAAAAGATGGACAGAAGGGGGCTTACGTGAATGAAAGGGGCTCCAAAACTGAAGAAGTCTCTTCACCAAAGTCATATATAATATAGTTTATATTCTTCTAACGTTTCTTTTTTCCTGTTTCTCCAGTTTTAAGTATTTTGATTCAAACACTAGGCCTTTGCCAGAGTATCTCCCTTTTTTTTTTTTTGTAATTGAGTATTCTTTATATATTTTCATTACTTACTAAGCAGAAACAATTTCATTCACTTTTTCATTCAATCTAATTTGGTTGTAAATGGCTATATCAACTGATTTCTTATATTTATTTCTGATATTTGTTGCAACAATATGAGTGATTAGTATTTTTGTGTGTGTTTCGATTCTTAGGGAAAGATACATGTGTACACAAGAATATAAGCAGCAATAATTCATTTTGCATGGGAATATTGTCACTTGTGTTTTATGTTTTATATTTTAAATATTTTATTAGTTAGAGCTAAACATCTAACACTGCTACTATTACCACTACTACTATGACCACTAGTGCTATTACTACTAAAGCAGCTAGCATTCAGAAAACATACCGTATATTCCATGCTATGCTAGGCACTTCATAGAATTTTATTACTGAATAGTAATAAGTTAAAATGGGCTTATGTCCTAGTTTATTCAAAAGAGTCCATATATAAGCAGTTTTCCCAGGTAAATCTGTTTTCCAAATATCACTAACACTCTATTTAACTCTCAGAAATGACCTGTTTTGGACAAAGTTTACATATTCACTTTAGAAATTGTGCATATATGACATATTTCTTTTACACCTGACTTAATGGGAATTCTTCTAATATTTTATTGCTAGTATTATATTTTCTATAGGTTTCTGATTTTTTTCTACCTTCAGAAAGTTTTATTTTTAGTTGCTAATTTATTTTGTTTTAATCAGAAATTAGTGTTGGATTTTATCAAATGTTTTTGTTATATATTATATTTTATTTTTAATGTTAATGGAGTAAGCCATATTAATAGATTTTTCTAGTTTTGAATAAAACTTACAATCTAAGGGCAAAATATACTCCTTCATAAAGTATTTAATAGTTTGTTAGGTTTTATAGTGTTATATATAAATACTTTATTTAGTATTTTTAAAAATAACGATATATATTTGATCAAATGAAATTTGATTTAATGAGATTTGACTATAATTTCCTTGTATTTCCATCTTTGTCTGATTTCTGTACCAAAGTTATGAAAGCCTCATGAATAAGCTATAAATATTTCCATATGTTTTCATCTTCTATATTTATATGTTATGGTATAATTTACCTGTAAAACATTTAGGCTTATATTTTTTAGAGTAAGATATTTTTAAATTCTCTTTCACAATATTCTATCATTATGGTCCAGCTTTTTTTATTTACTTTTATTTCAGTTTGGTAATTATATAAGAACAATATTCATTTTACCTATATTTTCAAATGTATTAGCATAAAGTTCTACTTAGAAATTTGATATGTCTATATTTCTATGTATATATTTTTTATTACTAATTTTGTTTGTGTTTTCCTTTACTCAATTAGATTTGATGAATGTTAACATGTGGGTCTTTTTGAATAAATGACTTTTTTTTAAATTGTATCAAATTTATTTTTTCCTTTCCAAATCTATTGAGGTACTTGTGTATTTTCATGTGATAAATAACATCAATAATTTTTCTCACACTGAACTATTATTACTGAGCCTTAATCGTGTTTGGACACTATTTCATTTTTAGTTTTTATAATGTTTGTCTCAGAAGATCAAAATTGTTTGCCCTAATTTTATTTCCATCAAAAGGGGAGGAGAGCTATCATGGTTACTTGGGTCTAACCTTTTTAATTTTTTTTATTATATTTTAAGTTCTGGGGTACATGTGCAGAACGTGCAGGTTTGTTACATAGATATATACGAGCCATGGTGGTTTGCTGCACCTATCAACCCATCATCTACATTAGGTATTTCTCCTAATGCTATCCCTCTCCTAGTCCTCCACTTCCTGACAGGCCCTAGTGTGTGATGTTTCTCTCCCTCCATCAATGTGATCTCATTATTCAGCTTCCACTTATGAGTGTGTTTGGTTTTCTGTTCTTGTGATAGTTTGCTGAGAATGATGGTTTCCAGTGTCATCCATATCCTTGCAAAGGACATGAACTCATCCTTTTTTATGACTGCATAGTATTCCATGGTGTGTATGTGCCACATTTTCTTTATCCAGTCGATGCCTTTGGTTTTAATGGTTACTTTTAATTTTTTAAAATGTTTGCTTGTATTACTTTGATTTGTTCAATATGAATTATTTGTATTGTATTTGCTTTTTGTTATTTATTTTACAACATCTTCAGTTGAATGTTTAATTTGTTTTCAGTCTTCTTGAAAACATACATTTATGATAAAACATTTTTTGAGTACTCTTTGGCTGTTCTACAGATTTTAATATACAGAACTGTCACCAATGTTCATTTATAAACAGGATGTGATTTTAGTTAAGGTTTTCTCTTCATTCCAGAAAGCTATGTTAAAAGAGAGATTGTAAGTGAACGTATTTCTTTTGGATAACTTTTGTTTTAAATTTAAGATTTATTATCTTTTAGTCAGTGAATGTAGCCTGTTTAATTTTTGTTTCCTGGAATTTGTTTAAATTTTCTTTCTAGTTTAATCCAAGGTTAATATTTATGAATATTTTGATGATAAAGAGAATGTCTGTCCTCTGTTAATAGGAACAGACCTCTAAGTAGATTTGTTTGATTATTCTTGCTATTTGTGTTACTTAATTACGTAGACTTTTTTTTTCTTTGGCTTCTTGATGTATTTGCAAGTTAAATATATTAAAGTGAGTCATTGTGATTGTGGATTTTTTTTCCTCTTGTGTTTCCAATAATCTTTGTTTTATAGGTTTTAAAGCCCTATTTTTAAGCACATATAGGTTCATCACTGTTCTATCTTCTGTGTAGATTTTTATCAATTTTAAATATTTCTTTTAATCCTTTTAATGGCTTTTTAAAAAATTATTTCTTATTGGACATTAATATTCTTACAACTGCCTTTGTTTATCATTTGCTCCTTTAAATGCTTTGTATAGATCAGAAATGATTAACTGATAGTGCTGGTTCAGCAAATACCATCACTTAAGAACATGGTTGCGTTATTCTTTTTCTGAGTGCTTCTTAACTTTCTTTAATTTATTTGGGCATTTAAGTCTGTTTGTTGGCCCTGTGGTCATCACTCACATATTTCTTGCACTCCTGACCTGTGCTTTGTCAATCAGAAATGGTTGTAAATGGTTGTATCTTAGTCTTATTCTTTAGGAATTGACTTTTGTATATGTCTTTTTCTTTAATTCTTTCTGATTTTTTTGTTTGTTTGTTGTTATTGTTGTTTTTGAGACAGAGTTACATAATCTCAGCTCAGCTAAGTTTTGTATTTTTTGTAGAGGCAGGGTTTCACCATGTGGCCAAGGCTGAACTTTAATTTCTGCGCTCAAGTAATCTGCCTGCCTTGGCCTCCCAAAGTGCTGGGATTAACAGGAATGAGTCACCCGACCAACTTTGGTGCTTTTTGTTATAGCCAGAGAAAGAATACAAAAGCATTTCCACTGGCTTCTTTCATACAGGCTGGATAGAATTAGCTAGGATGTTCTCCTAATTTTGTTGCTAAGTTGTCTTGGGTTATTAGAGTGGGTACTTGTCTTCCCCAAAGAAGATCTTTTTTTCTCTGTATACATTTAGATTGTTTCATGACTCTTTGAAGAGTAAGATGAATTACTAGGGCTAATGATGGGATTTAAGCTCTTCAGAAAATATGTGATAGAGAGTACCACACACATAGGGAAGTAAAGGGCTAAAGTCATTATCTTAAATACGCAAGAGTAGAAATGCATTTATATGGTATGTGTTATAGATGTATTCATGTAGTTTTGCGCTTACGTTTTTAAATTAGAAAGAGTTTCTAAAAGTAGCTTCTGGATAATATGCTGATAGACTTCTACTGCTTTTGGAATACATTTCACTGGTTAGGCAACATCTACTAATGCTGTATCTCACATATTGCTTCATCTGAGGATGCTGAAGTTAAAGAAACTACCCAACGTTTTGAACCAAAATGACAGAACATAAATTGTAAAAGAAATCCCTTAGCTTGACCCATGAAAGTAAAGTAAATGTGCTGACAGAGGTCTAGGAAATCAAAAAAAGGGGAAGAGAACGAATGATAAAATTGAGCAAGACTTCCGATGGTTCCATAGAATGGCTCCTGAAGATAATGTTATAACTCTGTCAATCTGTGTTTACTTCTCTAAAGGCCTAAGGAGATCATCATGGAAATGGCAATGAATTTTGAAAACTAAAAGAAAAAGTGTGTATAAATTATAACTTTTATATCATAGCATTTCCAAAATACTTCTCATGAAACTCTACTCTGAGGAGACAGCTTCATTAGCAAAGGTAATGGATATTAGAATACTATAAATTGGTAAGTTCTGAAGTGAAGATAGCCATTTAACTTGGAGTTATTACATTTTTCAAACTTTTAAGATTCTAATACCTTTTATGAATCATCTATTACTATTCAGCAGTTCAGAAAAGCCAATTTTATGTGGTTTTCATGGACATATAATTTGTATAATTTATAATATAACATCTATCTCATAGAAATCTGATAGTATGAAAATCTTTATTTTTTACGTCAGTGAATAAAAATACAAGCTATACATAAATAAGCCAAAGTGTCTGATATGTATATCACATAGCTATCCTGTAAATAGATCATAACTCAAAGAGACTTATGTCCTGCCAAAAAGAAATGTCTTGGTTCTGGTGTAACAGTAATTTAAAATATTTATTCTAGTGGAGGTTCAGTGTTCCTGGAAACTTTTGGTTCAGGATTCTAAGAATGACTGGAGAAGATGAGTTTAAACATTCTCCTCATAGAACTTATTTACTAACATAATAACCTAAAATTAATAAACAGAGTGAGATGTAATAGCTGATTCTAAATTTCAAAATACTGTGAGAGAAAATGTAAATACTAAGTTTTTGCTTAAGGAGATAATTTCATTAATATAATTCTGCCCATCTATTTACTTACCTACCTATCTGCCTAGCTATCATACAAAGTAAATATTTGAAAATTGTTTATGTTCTAAAACTGATAATTCATGTATAGCATAACCAAAAACTTGGCCAACATTCAGCAGAAATTATAAGAGGGAAAGCATTCTCTCTGTGGTGTTCAATATCAATTGCTAAGTTGTCCTTGATAGACAATTCCAAAGTTGCATATGATTCAAACCTCAACAGGTTTCCTTCAGGATATATGCTTTAAGTTGTGTGGAACTTGTTAAGCTCCACAAATAACATTAATATAACAAATTTAAACTTCCTGCTGAATATTAACTGTATACTAAATACTACATTGCCACTAATAATAGCTACTATTGAGCATTTATCAGGAATGTTGAAATGATAGAAACTTCACAGATTATTGTAACTCAGTTCTGCATTTAAAGAGGAGCAAGTTGTTAGAGAAATCAGAGTGATTTATCCAAAGTCAGTTGGTGACAGGGAAGGAGATCTTGGCTTTTAATTCAATGCTATTTCTATTGCATCTGCTGGTTTTAAATGGCCTTCCATAATTTGATGGAGTCTGATAAGGCTCTTCTGATTTTTAGAAGGTAATTTCCTATACCTGGTTTGTATATGTCACTTCATCCTCAATTTTATGTGAACATATTACCACCATTCATACCACTTTAGAATAAAATATACTGAAGGGAAGAGTCTGACGGAACAGATAAAATGGTTTTCTTTGTTAAGATCAAACATGTTTTGTATAATAATATATGTATCTACATATGTATATCTATCATTATGCATTTAATACAATGACAGAAGCATAGAACAAATATATTTTTAAATATACCTTGTTTTTCTCTTCCACACACCAAACATCTGCTTTATATTCTGCTGTTAGTTTTTCACTAATTTGTGTCCAGGGAATGTATATTTGCTTAAGAATCAGTCAAAGGAAAAAGTTTTTTTTTTTTCTGGAAAAATTATGTAATATGCACATACAATATACACACAAACACACATATACACAGAGACACACATGTAGATGGACTCAAAAGTCAAATGTCTATATAAATATGTGTGTTTGTAGACACACATCTATATACACACAAATAATCTATTTTATCTGTGTGATGTTACCTCTATCAACACAGATAATTATGAAACTATTTCTATAATTTGTATGTCTAGACAAATAATGCATATTTCCTGCATTCCTTTGTTTTTAAAAGTACTTCTTTATGTAACAGTTGTTTGTAGATGTCTTTGGGGACAACATCTCTGGTTGGTTAGTGGTTGGTTTATATTTTCATTTAAATCTATAGTCCACTGCTTACTTTGTAAACCCCATAATTTCAATGTATAGATCATCCAGTATTCAAGATTAATGAGTATCATGGCTCTTTTCATCTTAGAAAACACTATTAAGACAACATTCTAAACATTTGAGGGGAATAATCTTAAAATTATATTACAGTTTTTTAATGTTTTTTGAAAAGTAACTGGGTTTACAAACACCAAGTACAACATGATTTAGACAACTGAGAAACAGGCAAGTATATTTTGAAGTGCTAAAAGAAAACATATTTATACAAGTACAAAGCAAAACAATGCTGATAAAAATGTTAAACTTTATGAAAAAAAATCATTTGCAATTCACATCAAAATAATTTAACATTCTCTATTATTTTAATAGTACAAGCTGCCACAACAGAGAAAGAACAGATACACGCACACAATTTTAAAACCAAATCAGTTATAAGTGCAGAAAAAAGTAAGTACAAGCACTTTTAGCCCACACAAATCTTTTAGGATTGGCACCATCTTTCTAAAACATCTATAATCTATATAGATTTCTAATTACAACACCATCAGCAGCTGCCATTGATTTCTAGAAATACACACAATATACATAGTATATTTGTTCACATTGGGAAGATCAGTGAAATTCAACCAACTATTTTATACATGCCTCATTCTTCAATAGACAGTAGAGACTCTCCCAGGCCTCAGACCCTCTTCAAAGTGAATTCTGATTTATCTTTATGTTTTCACTGATCTGTATTTTTTCACAGTATAAAATTGTAAATGGTAACTATAGAGATTCTGACAGCTTGAGGGTTATTAATAAGCTGTTGCTAAATGTGAACTCATATAATACCTTTGAAGTCTCCAAAACATGTACATTTTACTGGGAGACTAGCATAGGAAATGCTTTTGTTTTTTTGTTATTCTTAAAAAGAGCATTTAATTCCTGGCTTGGAAGTCACAGAACTGCAGCAGAGCCATTATACAATTCATTTACAGTCAGAAATAGCTCCTAGTCTTCCTGATCACTTGCTGGTAACAGCAGTAGTTTGGGAAAGATAGTTACTTTCAAGGATTAGCACATTTGGGGATTTGCTTTTTTTCCTTGTTTCAGTCAAATCTCTTATAATTTTTCTTTCCACACTCCCTTTCTGTTCCCCATCCCTAGCCCGGAAAGATGGTTCTTCCCAATGCAGATATGTTCTTCTTAGGCTGTCCCCACTCCTTTCCCAAAATAGAAGGACGAATGGACTGATTAGTCAGTATAACTTGGTTAAACCACATCTTCTTCTTTCCATCCTGGGACATATCTCTCCTTTAGGGTCACTTTGCTGAGCCTTAGCATATCCCCTTCCTTTTAGTCATGCTGGTCCCGACTGAATTATCACTGGGCACCAGGAACAGATTGTTTTGAAGGAAATTCAATGAGAATGTACCCAAATGAATTGTGAAGTTCATATCCTATAGCCCTAGAATGAATATTCAGTTCTCTTTGTACTGTAGAGTTATTACTTGGAACCTGGTATTAGAATTGGCAAAGAGACAGAGTTAGCATCATTCCAAAATAAAAGATCTCAAGAATGCATTACTAATAATCTGATGACAAATATACAATGTAGTCAATGAAGTGGCAAAATTTATAGAAATACAGAGAAAAATTTATCTTGTTCTCTTCTAATTGGATAAATCATTTTTATTATTACAGTTGATTATGATAGCACGTGGAATTATCAGATGGCAATTTACTTGCATTAAATTTAATTTCAAATGAAGTTTTTTATAAGGTATGTACTTTTTAAGAGCCATGTTACTAAAAAATAGAAAATGAATTTGACCATGAACAAAGTTTAAATATGTTCTTCTATTGGTCTAGAGTGAAACGTATTGTACTTGAGAATAAAATGAAAATCAACATAAGGATTTTATGAAACAAATTTTAAAATGTAGAGCATATCAAGAAAGGTTTTTAATACCTAAGAAGTCAAGATAGGAATCCTCAGGTGAATGCCATCATTTTTATGAGGATCCAAGGGGTATTAATACTTCAAAAGATTTCCATTTGTTTTTCAAGTAGAGGCAGACATTTGCTTTTAATGAAACCATGAAATTTAGCTGGATTTCACTTACATTTTAAAAGCCTCGTTATAATATTTGGGATCAGGGTGCTGTGATGATGTTATTTTCAAATCTAGCATGGGAGGTTCGATTTCTTGTAAATTAATACTTTAGTACATGAATGTTAGCTTTTAATGTTTTGTATTGGGAGGTTTGACTTAAAGTTGCAAGTAAGAACAAATAGCACGAAAGAAAACTCAAGCACAATATTTATTAGAATTTTTTTAAGTGAAGAATGATAAATTATGCCAATGGACTGACTTCTATTTCTCAGTTTATTTTCTTTTAAGTAGATGTGAAATTAAAAAAATTACTTACCAAAATAAGGATATTGAGCTAAAAGAAAAAGTTTTCTTTATTTTTCTCTCTGCCAAAATATACTTTTGCCTTACAGCATATATTTTTCATAAGGCTATCTTAAGTATAAGGCTGGGTCAACTGAACTTTAAATTTATAGGACACCTCCTCCATCTATTACTATCCTTATTTAAAAATCAAAACATTTGGTACCTGAGGATAGCTGCAATGGGAGGAAGAAAGAGATGACAGTGGATTCAGGTCTTGAACTATGAATTCTACCTATTTGAGACTATCAAAGAACACTTGTTTCTATTATACCTCTAAATCTCTTTTCTGCAGTTTTAAAAAGTGACAGTATGAAGTGCACAAAATAATATTAATCATTATTTAAAAAAAGAAAATAAGAATTGCTTTGCCTCTTTTTGGAATGGCTAAGAAAGACTGTGTGGTTAATATTCATTAAGGTTCCTCTTTTTTAGTATTTTGTATTGCTTTGAAAAATCTACATTTGTCATAGTTCATAGCTGCCCTGTTTAAGCAGCCAAGAATAGTTAAAATCACTGCTCACTGGCATAACTAAATCTCCACTAAGCTGACTTGACACAGTTTAAAATTTTCAGTGTATTAAGATTGTGTTAATCCTTTCAACAACAGTCTCTCAAATCGTGACAATGTCCTCATGGGGTCTATGGACCACTCTTCCAGTGGTGGGACTCAAAAAGAACAAAGGAGCTCTTTGTGCATCAGGTTCTCAAAATAAAGGAATGAAAAGCCCCAATGCATATTTTAATATTTTAGTTGACAATGCAAACGGAACAGCATTCCTAAAGAGGAGTGGCCATGTTTCTTGAAAGAGATAGCCAGGCTGGAGCTCGAGAATGATTATAAAGAGAATTTCCAGCTACAATGCACCCCAGTGAGGGAATTACAAAACAGTACTCCAGAAAATATTTTTTTGCTACTCCAGTATTGATTGGCAACATGGTGAAATAGTCAAGAAATCTTCCACTGGTTTTCTTGGTTATGGAGGTGAATCTGAAATAAGTAGGTGGAATCCCCGATGCAGGCTTTTGGAAGAGTATTTCACAACCCAATTGGAGAGGAAAATCTCTGGTAGAAGCCCTACGTAGTACATTAGCGCAGCACTCACTATCCAGTACTGTGTTATGCATGGGACACATTCACAACGCCTCAGTAAATACTGGACCCAAGTTACTGCTTTTCAAGGTCTTTACAGGAAAGAAAAAACAAAAAGAAAGAAAAAAGAAAGAGAAAAGTTGATGTTTTGGTCCCAGATTTTGAGTTTGTTAGAAAATGTACATTCATGTTTGGTGAATCAAAGACTCTTCTGGGAAAAGAATTAAAGTAAACAAATAAAACTTTTTACAGTTGCTTATTAACTATGCTCTTCACCCTCCGTTACGCTGTTTCACACGCACTGCTTCTCTAGAGCAAAGCACTTGATATGGAACTGTTAGAACAGACGCCTTGTCAGCCCTCAAAGATATCAGCGGTGTTTCTTAAAAGCCCATGTTTTCTAAGGCCACTAGAAGAAAATCTGCCAAAAGATTTGTCGTCGGTGTCTTTGTCGGTTGTCATGAGATAGCACTATTGATCTCGTGTTTCCATCAAGGGGTGCGCTTGGCATCTTCCTCCTGGGCCGTAACCAGGCATCTTCCCCCTGGGCCCTAACCAGGCGACTATGCTTGCCACTGTGTGTGTGAACACGGGGTAGGGGGGCTCTGCTCCGCACGCGCAGGCCGGTGCGCTTTCCGGGGACATTCACAACGACGAGGAGCTCTGAGTGTAATCTCTTATGATAAGAGTGTCATATTTGGGAGACGACGGGATACAGAGGGCCGACTCCGACACTGGAGAGTTGGGGGTTGTGCTCCCCGAGTCCACCGAGTCTCTGAAGGGGGACGGCGGGGTGAGAGCCACCAGCTCCTCCAGGTCTGGCTTGGCGGCCGCAGCCTCGGGCCCCGCCGCCGGGCTCTCCCGGGCCGCGTCCCCAGCCGCCTGAGCCCCTGCCGCGGGCTGCGCGCCACCAGTGACCTCGATGGCTGGCAGAGGCTGGATTTCGGCGAAGGTCGTCATGGTTGTGGGCAGCTGGATCTCTTTGGGGATCAGGTACGACGAGCAAAGCGGGGCGCCTACGCCGGGGCTGGGGGCCGCGGTGGACAGCATCATGGAGTTGAGCTCGCTGATGTTGGCCGTGAAGCGAGTAACCACACTGCTGATCTGCTCCATGAGGGAGCCCTGCGACGAGCTGCTGCGCGCAGCGGGCTCCGAATGCAGCGACGGCACATCGTCGTCAGTGCGGCTGGCCGAGCCCGCGCGGTGGCTCAGCGTGCTGATGGGCGATGGTGAGCGCGGCTGCGTGGGCGCCGGGAAGTGCTCCTCGGTCTCGGCCACATCATACAGCCCCTTGGGGCCGGCATCTGGGGGCTCGGGCCCGCCAGGGCCGGCGCCTGCGCAGCCCGCACCGCCCGTGGCCCCCATGCCCCCCGCGCTCCCGCCTGCGCCAGCGCTAGCGACCAGGCCGCGGCTCTCCGTGCTCTTGGGGAAGGGCTTGATGACGGCCGTTTGGTTGGGGTTTTCTTTCTTATTAATGTGGATGGACAGGCGCTGCCACAGGTGCTGCCCCCGGCTGCTCTTCTCGTTCTGGGCCCACGTGACAGATTTTCCATTGGAGCTGAGGAGAGAAGGGAGAGGAAAGGTGACTCAGCGAGGTGTCCAAGGGGCTTGGATGCCTCTTCCCCAATGGTGGTTGCTCATGGGCCCCGGACTAGGGAGGACTTTTCTCATTCTTTCAGGAAACACAGCGTCAAAAGGACATCATGGAAAGAGACCTTGGAAGTGGCTTTCATTTGCTTGTTTTGAGTTAAAGGCTGCTTTCTATATCAGGCCTTCGGTTTATCATTATCATGAAAATGTGTCAAAGGGGATGCTTATCCCCTTTGGATGAAGGAGTGTTTATTAGGATTTTGCGGGAGTTCTGAGCCCACCTGTGAGTGCAGCAGCACACAGATGCAAGGGCTTGCAGTGTCCCGGCTGTGTGCAGAAGTGCCTGGTACACGACAGGGACTTCCTAGAGTTAGTGACCTCAAAGGGAAACATTACCACTAGGATCCAAACTCACCAACAATCATCAGAGAGGAGGGAAGGGGTAAGAGAGTCAGGGATTACCAGGAGGTAGACAGTGGTTCCAGTTCAGCCTTTATTCTGGAGGTTGGTGTATATGTAACTAGGGTTTCCTGTCTGAACCCCTAATTTTGAACATAGTTTTACTTAGGTTGCCTTACCTGCTGGAAAATAAAAATTTAATGAACACATGTTTCTAATGAGAACTTCTTTGCTTCATAGAAATTCACCTCACAAATTTATTTTGAGTTCTATACTTGAATAACAGTTCAATGAGAGTGCTGTATAATGCCTTCGGCACTTAGCAGAGTGATCTCGAATTAGGATCCTAGTGAATATTGTGGGACTGACAAGTTTTTTAAAGGCCTTTCTCCTTCTTTCGCCTTTGTGCTTCCACCGTGGGGTCTGAAAGCCACTCTCAAGATCTGATTGGTGCCTCAGCTTCAGTGCCCTAGTACTCTCCTTACCACTAAAAGCTGGCACAGTAGCTTCTGAAGCTGTAGACCTTGTTTCAGGAACTTTACAAAGGTCAGAGAACGTGGCGTGACACTCAATAATTTATTTTTTAGTTTTTATTTTTTAGATGGAGTTTTGCTCTTGTTGCCCAGGCTGAAGTGCAGTGGCACCATCTCAGCTCACTGCAACCTTGGCCTCCTGGATTCAAGCGAATCTCCTGCCTTAGCCTCCCAAGTAGCTGGGATTATAGGCATGCACCACCATGCCCAGCTAATTTTGTATTTTCAGTAGAGACCGGGTTTCACCATGTTGGTAAGACTGTTCTAGAACTCCTGACCTCAAGTGATCAACACGCTTTGGCCTCCTAAAGTGATGGGATTACAGTCGTGAGCCACTGCGCCTGGCCAGGAATGTTATATGAAGAGATTCTGGTGTAGTTTCCCATCACAAAGTAATCCAAGATCTCTGTTACTAGGGGGTCTGTTATTGTCATTCAAGACAGCTCTGTTCTAGGGGCTGTGACCAACAGAGAGCCTTGAGCAGCCTGAGAACAAAAGAAGTTGAAGACTACAGTTTTAACATCACAGCCTATGCTTATTAAACTAAATTCTGCATGAGACTCACCTACGGCATTTGTCAAAGATATAAGATGTGACCCCAGGAGAGTCTGATTGTCTGGATTGGCTTCCACAGACCTATGCTTTTGACAAGCACTCTGTTCTTCTGCTCCCGAAGTAATTCTGAAGCACTTTGTTTCTCAGATTCTTTCAGAAACTGAGAAACTCTGGCAGAAAGCCATCCTTTTTTTCTAGATCCCCATCGCTCCCCTTGGCCCCCCTTACTGGAGGGCTGGCTTGCCTTTGAGGGGCCGGGACCTGTACCTCATTTGGAATCCACCAGCCTTGAGGCTGCCTGACTGGCCCTGCAGGATCCACTCTGTCTGAGAAACCCACTCCCTTGGTAACAGACTGACATTTCTGCAGCTCCTTTAATGACATGCTTTTTGCCTCTTTCCACACTGCTTCCCATTTCTTTATCTGTTCTTTTCTACTTCATGGTCTTTCTTTCTCCGCTCTTTCCTGTGAAATTTCTTTCCATGTAATCTGTCCAATGTATTGTAGTCTCATGTCCTTCAGAATCTAGGAATATGAGCTGCTTCCATCCTACCCCACCCTTCCTGGAAAAGATGAATTAATCATTTCCAGGTTTGGAGATTGCTGTGCATCCATAGTAGCAGAGGGGGCATTGCCAAACAGTTGGCGTTCCTTTCTAGTAGTTTCGGGGTTTATTTTTCAATTTTACATTAGCCTGACTTGCATGTACTACATTTCTTTTTCCCAGGTGTCTACTAACTTCTGGAACATGGCAGAGAAGAAATGGGCCAGTTAATTTACAGGATTTGATTGGGAGGATGGTTGCCAACTACACCCTTTCTCCTGTCAGAAGGATAAGAAACAGGTGTTTCGAAAGGTACAATTATTCTTGCAGGTCACTAAGTCTCCTTTTAATAAAAAGCATGGGCTTGAAATCAGAAGACTAGCTGGATTTTTTCCACCAACTTTTACCCTAGGGACACTCTTGCTCCTAGTACAGAGAGGTTTTGCAAACACTAGCTTTTAAAGAGTTTTGTTTTTTTTTTTTTCTCTCTCGAATGCCTTTAGTCGAACATGATGGAACATAACTTTGGGTGTTAGCAGTAACAGTCTTTGGAATCACCTATAGCTATGACCCAAAACATGATAGCATGTTACAAAACCTCTAGGTGAGTGTGTGATGAGGAAACCATCCTAATCAACCAATTCTGTACAAAGTATTGACATCTTTTTCCTGGCCATGCCTTTGCTTACAGTGCCCATGGCCATGAGGGAGAAAGAGCACTAGACCATCTGAATAACAGCGAAAGTGGGCACAGGAAACACCGGACAACTGGAGAAATGGAGTCCAAATGTGAGTACTTCATTTCTTTCTTTCGAACATGAAAGATTTTTTTTTTCTCTGAAGTAAATGAGAACTCTTAAGAAACAAACAAACAAACAAAAACTCCCTACTCACGACATTATTCTGTTTATTATTAGAATGTACATTCCATGAAGACACAGACCTTATCTATCTTGGTCAGTGACACTCAGCATGATCTTAATAAGCATTTGATGGATGAATAGGATTTTTGAGTTAACAGGGCCACTGTGGGGTGTCATGGAAGCTGCAATAGAATAGAGATCCTAAAATCCGATTCTTATTCTGGATCTGCCATCCCGGATATTTGGAAAGGAATAATCTTTTTAAGCCTCAGTAAGAAGCAGACAGTGTCTCATTTGGTTAAGGTTGTTTTGAGATTAAGTGAGACAACGTAGGTGAAAAGAGCTGGTAAAGAGAAGGTGTCTAAGGATGTTCCGTTTTTATATTTTATGTGAATTCAACATTTCAGAAAATAAAAGGTATACTCAATGCCATTTTGAACCTTGGTTTAAGGAACAGAGAATTCAGTGCAAAATAAAATATTTGGTAAACCATAAAACCTTTCAGGTTCTTTCTCTTTTACCTGACCAACTGTAATAAATATTGGAGTTCCATGATCCGTGGCCTCTTTTCACACCCTAAACTGTCTCCGTGGGTGATCACCTCTACCCCATTAAATTCCAAATTAACCTTCTTCCTCAAATGCTTTTGCATTGTGCTACATCCTCTCTTCCTTTTTGCTTAAGCATATCCTCTTGTTTTCTTATTTTATTTTACCTTACTTGTCTTGTCTTAAAGAAAGCCTTCCTGACCCTGCTAGGCTAGATTCCTGTGGTCCCTGCATTCAGGCATATAATAACTCTTTGCTATATGTCTATCTCACCTGCTTGGTGGGACATTATGAAGGCACAGACAGAGGGTTTGTTCTTTCCTACATGCCCAGTAGTACCCATGCATTGTGTAGGTGCGCAGTAATATTCTTGGGCCAATAATTAAGTAGATAAAATACAATTCATTTTTAAAATTTACACTGAATGGTTTTTCTGTTAGAATTAAGTTTTTAAAATAATTCAATGTTAATGAAACTATTTTGCATTATGGATCTATTTTTACTTCTTATATAGCTCCCTTTAATCAATAGTACTCAATATCTACATATTTAAAATTTTCATTAAATATGAAAATACAAAGCTTGATATCTGCCATGAAGATCGCAAAATTATTACTTCTTTAGAACTCATATCTGTCTTAGTGAAATTGCTCAGTGGTGAAATCTTATCGAGGCAGTAGTGATAGTGGAAAAGAGAAAGGACCCAGATTCTCAGTCTAGGATCTGACTCAGAATGATGTGGAGCAATTCACTTGCCACCTTTGAGCTTCTTTCTTTGTTGGAAAAAAAAAGAAAAGAAAGAAAGAAACCTCCCCTGCCCACCTTGCATGATGTCTGGGAAAAAACAAAAGGATAATACATATGAGGGTACTTTATAGAGCACAGCCCTTCTGCAAATGCGAGGGGTTATTCATTAACATTAAATCTTCTATGTAGTTGAACTAAGATGATGTATTTATCATTTAGGCTGAGATTTTTTTTCAGCATCCGTATTATATGTTTGTCCTTAGGGACTGAAGTAAGAAAAATGAAAGGAAACTTTGCTTTACCCATTTATGGCACGTCACCTTCCCTCACTGAATATTTTAGACATTAGAAAAGGAGGGGGAAAGAAGAATGGAGGAGAAAGGGACAAGATGATATGATCTGCCACATCTGAGGAGGGGGCCAAAAGTAACTTCTTGCTCTCTTCCAGGCACCATTTAACCCTTTTGCAAAATGTGATATGATGTCATCTAATGTTCTCTCTGTTATAATTATTTGTTCTTTATTTCTGAAAAACAAAAAGCATATCAAAAATGTTATTTCAAGATTAAGTTTTTTGTTTATTTGTTTCATTAGTTTTTGTTTACATTTTGGGTCTGCCAAAATGGCACTTTCTATCCTTATTCTCAGAGGTTTATTTTTCCTCTTTTTCCCTTCCATATCAGACACTTAGCAAATTTATTCATTTTCAAGCAGGCTCTGAATGTCATGTCAGTGACTTCACCCAGTTTCTCTATTCCTCTACTCAAATCTGCAGCTATTACAGTATTCTGCCATGGCACACCATCATTAGGAAGAAACATTAATAAGGGGAAAAAAGAGTTTGACCATCAAAAAAGTCTATGGAATTTATAATTCAATACAGGAATACAGTGTTAAGGTATTCACAAGTGTGACAAAAGTGAGATGGAAAGGAATGTACTGATATGAAAACTGCTGTGGAAAAAAAAAGACTTTTGGGTTTTTCTTATCAGGATTAGAAGAATTCAGAGAAAAAGTTGTTCACTGAGGAAAGAAGGTTCAAGGAAGGATTTGCAAATAAAGTGGGTATTAATGAGGCCTTAAAGCTTGGGGATGTTAAAATAGCATGGATAAGTGAATCTCAGTTAATACATGTATTGCATATATGGAAAGGAAAGTAATTCTACATGCCTAATCCCATGAAACTCCTCCAACAGCCCTAAGTGACATGGATTTTCACCTCTCTCTTAAGTAGCAGTGGTTGCATGTTTCCATGATAATTCTCCCAGATAATCTCTCTTACCAGGCATTTAATTCCTAATAAATTCCTGGTGGGAGGAGAATCACTCAATCCTCTCTTAACTAGTCTTTGGTTTAACAGCAACAGGAAGCCTTTTCAGAAGCTACATGTTCTTTCACAGTGGGTTATTAAAGTGCTTAATGGTACTAGTACAGTTGCTACTTCCCCTGAGTCCTCCTAAAGAGCAAGCACCTTAACAAAGAAGAATATGACACGGGAGCTTGTGCCAAGCATTGGAATTGTGTTGAGTCATCACAGATATTTCCTTCTCAAATCAAACTATTTATTTTGATCCGCAATTCTGTTACTTGGACTCAGCCTCAAAACTAAACTACTCTAACTGGTATTAGTTGGTAAAGTCATACAAAATTATAGCTAGATAGGAGGAATGAGCTCTGGTGTTCTACAGCACTGTAGGGTGAATATAGTTAACTGTAATTTATTGTATATTTTCAAGAAGCTAGAAGAAAGGATTTTGAATGTTCACAACACAAAGAAATGATAAATGTTTGTGGTCATCACTATGCTAATTACCCTGATTTTGTTATTACACTTGGGATACATGTAAGGAAACATTCTGTATCCTATAAAAGTGTACAATTATTAAGTGTCAACTAAAAAATAAAAAATCCCACTAAACTGCTCTTCATTCTGACATTTAAGTTCTAGGTCTTAGCTGAGATGCTTTAACAAAGATTAGAAAGAATTTTGGATTTTTGTACTTTTTTTTCGAAACAGGAAACAATTTTTCCAACAATTACTATAAAGCTCAATTATAATCTAGTAAATAGAGAACAAAAGCAGACACAGCTGTTTTGTGTCTAGAAGCTGCTGCATTCAGGAAGACTTTGTGGAGGAATTCAGCTTCATTTAAACCTTGAATAAAACATGGAATTGGGATTGGTGGCAAAGAGGAGGAGAATCCTGGAATGATAATAGTTTCCATTTTAACAGAACTTTTCAGCTCACAAGGTGTTTTCACCTATGTCATCATATTTTACCTTCATAACAGCTGTCTAGGGTAGTGTTTATCAAATAGTATTTTTAATTACTTATTTACAAGTCTATTCCCACACTAAACCTGGAGCATTCCAAGGGCAGATGCTACATGTATCTCCTGTGCTTAATATGGTGTGTGGTACAGAGTAGTGCAGAGGAGTGTTAGTGAAATAAAGTGAACTATATGATCTTGATTGTTTGAGACAGACAGGTATTATTAACCTTCACTGTAGATATGAGAAATGAGGCGTATGGAACTTAACTAAGTTGCCCAAGTCAAAGTAAATGGCAGGACAGTGCCCCAAATCAGACGCCAAATCCAGAGTCATTCCCATTGTCTCTGTGCTGAGTGCCAAGATACACACATGAACCAAGGGGCTAACAAGACATACCCTTGTGGAGCATCCAAGAAGGCAAGGACCCAGGTTTTGCCCATAGAATAACCTGATAAATTCTAAAGCTCTGCATCAACATTGCTGAGATAAATCCTGAGGGACTGTAAGATAAAAGTTGTCCCAGGATGTTTAGAATGGTTTCTGGGAAAATAATTTCTGTTTAGGCAAAAGATTCCTTTCTGTCATAGATCACCCCAGCTGAAGCTTGTGACTTAAATCTGATGTATGAAGGGTATATTAGTTATGAGGCTTGAATCCTGGGTGCAGATTCACCACCAATATGTTTATTGTCTGGTGAAGTCTCTTGGTTTAAGAAGGAAGTTTCTTGGTTATTGTGTGTGTTTTTTTTTTAATTGGATAAAATGGGCACATGCCACAGATATAAGTCACTAATATCAGTCAGTTCTAGTCCCATTTCCTGTGGAATTCTTGGGATGCTGAGCACTATATTTAAATCTACCATGGACACCATTATTTTGCTTAGTGTCAATCTTCTTGGTTCCTCACAGACAATAGAAATCTTTCCTTTCTCTGGACTCTTAGGAAATTAATTGGGTACACAAACATACAGCTATTCCTGATTAATGTTTACTTTTTTCTTACAATTGTAATATATTGGCTTCTGTATAGACACACACACACACACACACACACACGTTTCTGATCCCCTCATTTAAATTCTTTTAATCTTCAAAAATATCTGTGCATATGTGTTGTTATATGCATGCTATCAAATTGACTACAAAATTGAGGATTAGAGAGATTCAAAGAACTTGTGTGCATAAAAGTCGAAAATATATAAGGTATAAACATCTTGGTAAAGCCAAGATTTTTGATAAGCTACTGATTGTAGGAGAATGGAAGACAGTGTGTGTAAAAGTGTAGTATGCTTTCAAGGCATGTGAGACACAGTGGCAAAAAAAGTTTTTAAAAATGCTTAATAATAAATAATGTTTGTGTTGAAGAATCAATTCAAACTAACTCATTAAACATGAGATTAGAAAAAATGATTAATTTAAAATTTCAGAGCACCAGCTTTGCTGAGTAACTTGCGTCTACATTTCAATGTTACCATTATACATAATGGGAATATGGCAATAAGATTAGTTGGACACAATTCCAAGATTTTGTCCATATCTTTAGGTGAGACTAAATGTAGAAAGTGTCCCTTAAAATTCACTTCCCTTTCTAGAGAATACAAGTTAGTACTTGATGAGTACATGTCAGGCTGTTCCCATTTTGGCTTGGCATTTTCCATTAGAAGTGATTTTGATTTCCTTTTTCCTTTTTTACAGAAAATTATAAGCTATCAAATCTATTGTTTCAAATAAAATATATGCATATATATTGTATATAACTACTGAATTATCTACAAAAACTATACATTTGTGCATAAATGTGTGCATATAGATATGTGTGTGTACATATATATGTCTATTTACAAAATGGTTTCACAGGCAAGGACAGCAGCCTCACACAAAGCTTTGACCAGCTCCTCCTTTTATTCAGTAAAAAGAGTATTAGATAAGAAGAGAATTGAGCAGAAACTGAGATGAGCAGAAACATAGAATTCAAGTATTCCTGTTACATTTACGTATTACATTTTTTACAGGCTAAGAACAGAGACTGTTCAATTTAATAATATAAATGTAGAATATGTTCAATTTAATATAAAAATAGAACATACTCTGAGTAGTTAGTGATTATTTCAGAAAAATAAGCAAAGATAATTAGAAATCTGGTTAATATTTGTGGTACTTAATAAGGCTAGTAAATTTCGATTCCAGTCACCAAACATTAGCTAATTCTTTTAGTTTTTGCTGGTCTTATAAGGATTTATCTGGGAAAATGCTTATAATAAGATTTCAAGGATTATTATAAGGTACTCCTCATACATAATTTTCATGCTATGTTTTTTGATTAATTTTTTTATAAAATTAATTGGCAAATGGTATAGAAACTAAGAATGACAATAGATGGTTCATGAATAAATGGTTTCAGGGTCAAATAAATTAAACAAATTAAACTAATTTCTGATGAATTTGTCAACTTTTTATGTAACTATTCACTGAGAATTTCCAAGAAGGGCATACGTACAGATGTGTTGACTCCATTATTGTTAGCCACAACTTCGTTCCTGCTTCCCTCCAATCCTGACCACCATCCAAATCTTGGCCTTATTATTGGTACCACAGATTTAAAATGTTAATGTAGACTATTGCTCTTGCAGGTTCCATCAGAGTGGGTTTTATTTCTTTATTAAGATTGTCATTTCCTTTAGGGTGGAGATTATTTTATACTTCCCCAAACTCCCCACATACACAAAAATTATCCGGGCACTTTTATTAAGTGGTTGATTGAATCAATAGACTCCTCACACTGTTGAGTACTGAAGATGTAAAAGTGAACAATACATTTTTGTTTTGTGGCCTTAAAAACCTCAAGTTTGATGAGAAGACTCGATAGTATACAATATCAGATGCAAAGGTAAAATACGTTAGAATTATGAAGTTGGGTAGAGTTTAGCTAGACTAAGACTTTTAAAAACATCAAGGAAGAATGGACATTAGAGTTGGGTTTTGAAACCCGAGTAGGTTTGCTTGGTAGAGCAGGAATGGGAATTCCTTCTCCCTGGAAGAAGATGGATAGAAAGAGAAATGAAGGATAATCCAGATAGAAACACAGCATGTATTAAGTCTTAAGATGTGCTGTTGTAGAAAATGGTCAGCATGTTTGGAGAATTGTATGATATCTGGGATGTCTGGAAAGGAGAACATATGTACAGAAACAGAAGGACTAATGGTCACATAGTTAGGTTAGGGTTAGTTTATGAAGAACCTTGTATTCTGACCACATGAGTTTGTATTTTTTTTCCTGCGTGGCTGATAACATGGTGATTTTAGTGTGTGAACTGCAGAATCAGACTGAGTTGGGCTCTAGTATGGGCTTTACCATTTTTTTAATAAAAACGATTAAATGAGCAATCATGCAGATAAAGCCTTTGACACAGTGTCTCATGTATCTAAGTACTCAATAAATGTTGGCTGCTTTTATAGGTAAACATGGGAGAACATGAATTTTAAAACAGGGAAATTATATCATTGAATTTATTCTTTTGTTATCATTAGATTGTGTTTTACTTACTTTTCCAGAATTGATTTTTGAGCAAACAACCGTGGTGGCAGGGTAGAGAAAGACAAGACAAAATAGTAAATACATAAAAAACAACCTTTCTAAACTGGGTGGTCTTGGATAGTAAAAGCACATGCTAACATTTATTGAATGCCTATTGTGTGTCAGACAATATGCTAAGTGCTGTAGTTATATAATTCCATTTGATTTTCACAGCATCGTAGTAAGATAAGTGCTATATTATAATCCGAAGTTTATAGAAAATGGAGATTAAAGAGTTGAAATGGCACTTTGAGGTCACACACTGGTTAATGCCAGAACCAGTTTATTGAAGCTCCTTTGATTTTAGATTTTTCATGAGATTGCTCTACCATGCATGTTATTTTATTTCCCTGATCCTCATTTTCCTGTGTGTAGCATGGAAAGAAAAAAGTTATACCTTCTTTATATGTTCTTGGGAGAACTTAGTGCAGACCCTCCATGAAGGGACTTAATATATATAGTGTGTGATACATGGTAATCATAGCAATGTTACTAATTCTTCTTCTTCTTATTTTTTAGAATATGTTAGACTATTACTATGGAATTGACTTTGGAGATAAATAAAATGAAGATTATTATAGAAATTATAATCTATTCTCAAAAACCAGCTGGCTTCTATTGTCTGTACTGGAAAGGCAGAATCTTTCTCTTATCTATGGATTTTAAATTATATAACTATATGCCTTACACTTTCTGAATACTCAAGTTACATCTGTTATTATGTGTTATTCTATTACTTCTGTTTGTACTGGTATAAACTATAGCGTATGATAAGAAATGGGGACTTAATCTGAGGCATAAACTCTCCTGTGTTACAGGGGTTTTATATTACATTGCAGTTATCTGTTTTTCTGACTGTTTCTCAATAGACTCCAGATTTTCAAGGGCATTAGTCGTATCTTGGTCATCCATTTATCTCTAGAGTCTTTTGAGTGTTTGGTTCATAATAGGTGCTTAATAAATGAGCTTTACCTGGAGGAAGAAATAATTGAATGAATGAAAGGCAATACTAACACAAGACATTATATTTGGGGCTATCTGAGGTCCTACTCATTTAACAAGGACTATTATGACATGATTATTACCAAATTCTCTAAGGCTTTATTAAACATTTATACCTACTAAAATTAGATGCTGCATATCACAGGTGAAAATCAGTGACTCAATTGATTGAAAGTTAATAGTTTACGTAGCTTATATCACAAAAGAGTAATAATAATCATTCTCTTTTTGTTCAAAGAAAACCCCACACCACCCTCCTTCTTTCCAGCACTGGAGTGGGACTAGAGATCTGTGTATTTCATTTGACTGAGGGAACCCTTCCTCAAAGAGAGAGGAGGAGGCTCAGAATGTCTTCACGTCTCCTACATGGGCTACAACATGAGCACATCAGAAAGTAGATTCCAGCCAGGAGTGGTGGCTCATGCCTGTAATCCCAGCATTTTGAGAGGCCTAGGTGGGTGGATCACAAGGTCAGGAGTTCAAGACCAGCCTGGCCAACGTAGTGAAACCCTGTCTCTACTAAAAATACAAAAAATTAGCCAGGTGTGGTGGCGGGCACCTGTAATCCCAGCTACTCAGGAGTCTGAGGCAGGAGAATCACTTGAACCTGGGAGGCAGAAGTTGCAGTGAGCCAAGATTGCACCATTGCACTCCAGCCAGGGTGACACTGCAGACTCTGTCTTTTTTTAAAAAACAAAACAAAACAAAACAAAACAAGTAAGCAGATTCCAAGTACTCCAATGCCGTGCCCCTGCTGAGACAGAATATAATAACATTCAGTGTTGAGGTTTCAGTCATTCCTGAGGCTGGACCATCTTGCTAGGAACTCACATGGTAACAGGGTTTAGATAATTTCAGTTCTTAGAGCCACCTCCCTGTTTAGGACTCTCTTTCACTTCTCCTGCAATCAGGAGGATTTTGCTCTGAATCACACTTAGACTGTCCACTGTTAAAATATGAAAAGATGACAAGTTATACTATATTCAGACATAAAGATAAAAAAAACCTCTTCACATAAAGGGAAAACAGCAGTATATTTCGGGAAGCTAGTGTGCTATGGTTACATATTATATTCTCATTCCTTTCCCAGCATGAGGGTTGAGGGAGGAGGGCAGAAGTAAGGGAGCATCTGTCTAAGGCCCTGCTAATGTTACAGATCAGAAAATAGTGCTGTGCTCTGCTTCAACTGTAAACATTGTGAACTGCTTTCTTTCCCCACCAGGCAACTTGGCTCTGAGATAATCATCTTAGGCATGAATTCATGGAGTACTGTCCATTCTACAGCTTCATTATAGAAAACAGGCAAATGAGATGCACAGTGACACTCTTGGTTTTCTGTGGTTGTTTGAGCTCCCCTTAACCCCTCTCTGGAACTAGTTATTCAATCATGGCCACAGAAGAGTCCCAGATGTTTGCAGAATAAATGTGATGCTTGGCTTTGACTCCTGGAAGCAATAGGGGGTGGAGTGGGGATGAATTACAAAGAAAGGCCTTATTAGTTGACACTGAAAGTACCTATAAAAGTCTTAAGCACATAGAGTTAACCTTTCTCCAGCCCTTCCATTCAATTCCTGAGTAAGCAAATTTGGATAAACTACTCGAACCCCTTACTTAGGAACTGTTTCCATCACAGTTATCTCCTCTCTGACATCTTTTTTCTTAATGTTCATTTTAAACATTTCTCCTGGATAAATATTATGTGTGTGCAGGCATGTGTGTCTGTATGTATGTGAACAAATGTGAAGTTGGAAAAAAAGATACCAAGGCCTTGTGAATTCTGGCCTCTCATATCTCTAGGCCTTTTCTACTCCCTAAGGGAAAGCTTAAGCATGACAGGTCTCTCCTCTCTCTCTCCTCTCTCCTCTCTCTCTCTCTCTCTCTTTCTCTCCTCTCTCTCTCTGTCAGTTTTTATATGGTGCTAAAGAAATGTGAAGGAAGAGATATTAGGAAGGGAAGATCATTTGTTCCCAATTAACTCTGCTTATCTGTGTGGCTGAGGTGGATGATCTAACACAATCGTATTTATTGTAGCATGCATTATTCCCCTCTGCTCCACCAGGATATATCAATGTAATAAGTCTTTCAATTACCTTAGCTATATCCAAACAAGTGAGGAAACAAAAATTAAATGATATTTTGCTGTTGTAGAGAAACTCAGACCATTCTTGCTGGAGATTCATCAAGTGACTACCTTTGTAGATTTGGACCTGACCCAAGCAAGCCTGGTGTGTTTTTCTGGGATCTCCTACTCTCTGTGCACTACCCTCTCAGTCCCTTTCCCCTCATTCTCAATCAAGACAGTCTTGAACAAATCTAATTTCTGGGATGATCATATCTAAAGCTCAAGTATTGGCTAAACACTGTTAAGAGTATCGCATGGCATAATTGAGACCAAATGCTTGCCAAAAACAGCTCCATGTCATCTCCTACGTGAATGGATTACTCTAAAATATCAGTTCATGCATTGGCTTCATTGAGATGACCTAGGAAACTTGTGACATGACAGATTCCTAAGTTGTATTGCTCAATATTTTGCCTCAGTCTGTTTGATAGTCAGCTAAGTTTGCCAGGTTTGGGAACTCTAGTTTTAGACCTCAAATTAGATGGCACTCTGGGAAGAGCCCTTGAGCACTCATTTGGTGAAGTCACTTTCACCTTGTCCGGCTTACTATGGTGCCGTCTGCCTAATTTTCAAGGATAGGAATTATGCTACTTTGTTATATCTAAGTGGAATGAAAATAGGAACCCCAATAGCATTCTGTTGAGTCACTCCCACAAAATGAGACTCATTTTGCAGATGCATTGAGATCCAAAGATAGCTGTATAAAGGGATTGTGGGCATATGACCATCAGATACACCAAAGTGCACACATATATGCCTACACATGTACACACACTATCATTGTGTTGTTTCTGAGAGTCATAGACAAAGTTGGCCAAGCCCTTGGCCAGGGCTGTTATGAATGATTGCTCAGACTGTATGCTGAACAGTTCTGGGTACCATCTTCATAGACTGCAATGTGAATAGTCCTCCAGCAGTTGTGCAATATGGTGGGCCTTGGAAAAATTTAGTCATTATTTTGAAAATAGGAAGAAGCCCACCACTGAGGAAGCAAACACAATGTTTGTGGTGAAATTTCAACAAGATTATCTTTTTGTTATGTAGTTAGGTCTCAAGCTCTGCTCTCAGCACATGCACACGCATATGCACACACTCTACTTATTGGATTTTTTCCTTTTCTCTAATCCAGGATGATATGCAAAAGTTTTCCTTCCATACCTCTACACCACAGATGGATTGGGAAATGTCACAACAAATTAGAAGTGAAGAGTTAAGTCATGGCAAGTGACTCCTCAACTCAAGGCTCCTTCAACATTCTGGAACTGTTTAATGTCAATCTTGACTGTCTTTGTCTCTAGGGCCCTTTTCTTTTTTCTTTTTCTTTTACTTTTTTCTTTCTTTCATTTTTTTTTTTTTTTTTTTTTTTTTTGAGACAGAGTTTTCACTCTCGTTGCCCAGGCAGGAGTGCAATAGCGCGATATCGACTCACTGCAACTTCCGCCTCCCGGGTTCAAGCAGTCCTCCGGACTCAGTCTCCTGAGTAGCTAGAATTACAAGCATGTGCCACCATGCCTGGCTAATTTTTGTGTATTTAGTAGAGACGGGGTTTCACCATGTTGGCCAGGCTGTTCTTAAGCTCCTGACCTCAGCTGATCCTCCCACCTCGGCCTCCCAAAGTGCTGGGATTACAGGCGTCAGCCACCGCGCCCGGCCCCAGGGCCCTTTTCTTAAAACCAAGTCCCATGCAATAAAGCACGTTTATTTCATGCAACACAGCTTAGTTAATGCTTATAGTTCCAAATACTCCGGTTTACTAGGTACAACTCAATCAGGAGTGCCTAGTATAAAGGAACATGCACAGCACAGCAACAGAGAATGTTCATCACCAAACACAAGGAAGTAAAGGAGATGCAAAGCTATGGTAGCTAGAGGAGGATTAGCTTTCCTGATTTCAGTGCAAGAAAAGCCGCTTATCTCTACAGTCCACTAGTTTGGAAAGGCATTTGCCCTTGGCTGTGAGATGATGTTACATTCAAAGTAAGTCATATTAATTTCCAGGCTTGTCCAGGATTAGGGGCTGGAGGCTTCCCTCAATTGTAGTCCTTTCCTTAAAACCAGTTCTAAGCTTTTGCATTTATTTTATTAAGTGACTGGATAGCCCTGAAATATGAATTTCCTCCAATCTCTTCCACTTTGCAAACTCCAGAACCATTTGACCAATAAGTTGAAGTCTCCAGAGGAGGACTGACTGTGAGCTAAGGCTTCAGACATGCAAAGCGCACAACCCTGGGAAACAGCAGCATCTGGGACAGGAGGCTCCCATTACTACACATGAGGACGTCATAGGTTTTGCAAATCAAACACACACAGAAAACCAGTAGTAGCCCAGGTTGGACACACTGTATGGGTTGCACAGTTGAGTGAGGACCCAGACCAGGGAGCCACCTGTTCCTCTAGCTTGCATACATTTATTTCACACCACCTTAGGCCACTCATAGTTTGCTTACCTGCTCATTGTTGCTCTCCCACCATTCCCCATACTCCCTTTGGGGGTGAAACACTCTATTTCCGACTTGTGCTGGGCCAGTCTCCTGTCTTTGTACCTGGTAAGCATGAACAAGGACAGGAGCAAACAGAAAGACGTGATTGTGTGCTTAACTGCCAGGCTGAGGAAGGGCCGTGACTGTGGAGATGGTCACCCTGTGTCAAAACAGGGGTTCCTGCTTCTCAATGCAATGACCAACCTGTGATACTTATTAGATGAAGGTGATGGCATATGGACAACATCAGGGATGACGCTGTTCCTTTCTGGTTAAACCACATGTAACCCATTCTTTCACATTGACTATTAAACTGTGAATGTGTCACATTTAATAGTGAATGGTAAAAGGTGTGCAATTTCTAGCATCTTAGAAAAAGATGAATATCAATCAATACATTAGAATCTATTCAGTGCTTATCATGTGTCAGACATTATCCTAGAACTTTACCTAAATTGTATCCTGTCAACAGCCCTGGACCAGAGGCTTTGTTATTTCCATTTTACTGATGAAGAAGCCTAAGATTATAGAGGTTAAGCAAATGAATCAAAGATTAGTTAAGTAAGTAAGTGGTTGGGTTGGATTTTGAATACAGGGAATCTAAGTTTAGAGCCCACACTTTAGCCATTATAATGTGTTGCCTTCCATTATCAAGTTTTTAAGCTAATTATTATCTTGAACAAACCCTCATTGAGTGATACCATTCTGGATGTTGTTAGACACTGGTAATAACAGAGGAGAGAAGACATGTTCTTTGGATATGAAAAGTTTCTATAACCATTAAGCAGAAGTTTGACTGTCAGTATTGGGATGCCTCCATTATTAGAGTGTGGCTCAAACAGCTTTTGTATTATAACTGGCAGTTCACCACCCTTTGAAGATACCAGATAGTTCATCTAAAATCAGTGATGAGATTCCCAACGTTACTCTTCTACATGCTGCATCAAGATGAGTTCTTGTACCTCAATGACAGGTTTTTGAGCTAACATGATTTCACAGAAATAACCTCTGTTACTCATTGGTTTGAATCTGTGAGGTTGTTAAAAAATAATTGCTATTTCCATTTGCCAGATGAAGAAGCTAGATTTACTTAACTGACTTCATGAAAGTCACAAGCCTCATCAGTAGAGAATAACCACCAGTGGAGCTTGCAGGGGCCCAAAGCTCTTAAGGTTTTATCACCTTTTCACTAAGCTAGAGCCTGTACAATACCACTTCATCCACCTTCCTGGTATCCAATAGGCTATGATAAAGGGAGTTACGATTATAAGACTTATTTACCTCAGTACAGTCACATTCTTTTTAGTTTATTTTCCTGCTGTTTCAAAAGTAGTATAAAATAAAACAAAATGTAACAAATCAGCATCATTATTGATCCTGGGGCAGAGGCCTTCCCCTTAACATTTTCCCTTCTAAAATGTTTAAAGTATCTAGTATTTGAAGAAAAATGGCTTATTACATCAAGCAAAATGAATTTAATGGATTACCTATTTAGTGGACATTAGTTGAGCATTTATTAAATCCTAGGTAATAGACTTTGCACTACAGATGTAAAGATAAGTAATCTTCAGGCCCTACCTGATAGAACTTATATAACAGTAGGAGAAGGAAGGAAAGAAGAAATATGTACACAAGTAACTTTAGATGTAGGCATAAAAAAGAGAGGAAAAGAACTTCTGAACTTTGTTAAAGGAGGTAAATCATCAGACCAAGCTAGATTTAGTAGACTTAATTTTACCAAAGAAAATACCTTAGAAGTATCAATGGCCAAATGATGCTCCATGTTTCAATGCAAAGTATTTTGTGTTTATTTGTGAATTGGATTGTTCAACCAAAATACTGCTCTACAGCTCAGATTAAAAGAATATTGATAGAATAATAAATCATTGGTCGTCATTCAGTTCCTTACAAAGGGATCCTTAACATATTTTTGAATATCTTCTGTTAGGCTAATTGTGAATTAATCATTAATTATTTCACAGATGAGTTAAGAAACCTACAGGCTTCATGCTTATAAGCTCTTCTCTCTCTTTCTCTCATGACCACACACACTCTGCCAGGTGACCTCTGTTTATGAAATATGGAATGGATCCTAAGCATCCTATTCTATCAAACTCTAACCTCTGTGAAGAAAAGGAATGCTTACACACTGCTGGTGGGAATGGAAATGAGTTCAGCCACTGTGGAAATCAGCTTGGCAGTTTCTCAAAGAACTTAAAACAGAACTACCATTTGACCCAGAAATCCCATTACTGGGCAAATACCTAAAGGAATATAAATCTCTCTACCATAAAGACACATCCATGTGTATATTCACTGCAGCACTATTCACTATAACAAAGTCATGGAATCAACCTAAATGCCCATCAACGGTAAACTGGATAAAGAAAATATGGTACATATACATCATAGAATACTATGCAGTCATAAAAGGAATGAGATCATGTCCTTTACACACGGACAGCACAGGAGGGCATTATCCTAACCAAACTAATGGAGAAACAGAAAACCAAGTACATCATGTTTTCGTTTATAAATGGGAGCTTAACATTGAGTACGTATGGACACAAAGGGAAAAATAGACACTGGGGCCTCCTTAAGGGTGGAGGTGGGAGGAGAGTGAGGATCAAAAAACTACCTACCAGGTACTATTCTTATTACCCGGGTGATGAAATAATCTGTACATTATACCCCCGTGACACACGACTTACCTATAAAACAAACCTGCACATACACCCCTGAACCTAAAAGTTTAGAAAAACAATAGAAATGACAAAAAACAAAAAACCTAACTGCTTTTGGTAAAAACTTTCACTGGCATATAAAAATGAAAATTTCAAAACAAACAATAATAACAAAACTCATTTTTAAAATGTGAGCAATATCTTAGACTCTTTGGAACTTTCAAGCAGTTTTTATATTCAATGCAAGCTGAAAATGGCATTAATGCAGAATGGAAAACTCATCATTGCTTTCAGATAGGACCCTTCTTGCCTGTCTGGACCTGTAATTATATTCACCAGATATTTAAATAGACCACGTTTTTATTCATTCATTCACTTACTCCTTATCGCATTTACCAGTAATTTGCCGCTCAAAGTTACTAATAGCTTTAATAGTCTCAACTGTTGAGTTTAAAAACTCAACATTTTTTTTCCAGTTGAGTTTATTTTAGAAGTATGGAATTGTCAATGAAAAATAGTTTAAGCTTTTCAGAATTTACAGCTCATGAAATATCAATTTTAAAATTTCATTTCTTTTACATGATACATTTATATATCAGACACTAAAACACATACACTCATACTTGTGAGGCACTGTTTTAAGTGCTTTGCAAGTATTAACTCACTTTTCAAATGAAATGTTTAATTTACTATAGTTATATTCAAAGTTATAATAAAAAGTAATAATGACAAAATATCGAGCATGTCAGGCTCTTTGCTGTACACTATTGTAAATTATTAAAACAAATGTACAAAGCAGCTGCTATTATTCTCATTCTGAAGAGGCCGACACTGAGGATCAGTGTCAGTAAGCCCAACATCATGTGGTTTAAGAGCAGGGAGCCCAAGGTTAAAAATCAGGTTTCTCTGATTCTAAAGCTCATGCTATTTCCATTATTTTTTCCTCTAAGTGACAACGTTACTATGTTTAAAAACAAAATTATAAAAGTTTATTATTTAGCTTTTCTCTTCTTGACCCTGTTTTGCAAATAAGTAGCAGAATTATCAAGCACAAGCAGTAGAGGATCTAGTGAGAGGACTTTAAATTTTGTTACTTCACTTAGGTCCCTATGTTTGTACCATTCAGGTTTAGTTTACATCATTCAAAACCATTTACTGAATAGTCCATGTGCTGGGCACTGTGATAAGGAGCACATGGGTGACTATGTCACTGATAAGGTCACAGTCTTGATTGAGAAGATGAAATGTAAACAGATAATTTCCAAAGAGTGTAAGAAGTTTTATTATAGAAACAAATACAAGAAGGGCTACTTAACCCATACTAGATTGGCAGAGAACACTTTAGTGAGATATGATATGTAAGACAAATCTGAAAAATTGAGTAGACATGCACCGTGAAAAGATGAGTTAGGCATAGGAGAGAAAATCAAGTGCAAACATGTAGAGAGGTTTAGCAGCATGGTGTATACTGGGAAACACTGTTTAGTAATTTTTATTGTAAGAAGTATAAAATAAGAGGAGGTCAAGCGGGAAAGCAGATGGAGAAGTACATAAAAATGATGAATTTACTAGTTGATTATGAGATGTCATTGTGGAATCTTTACGCTAGATAAAACAGGATCAGAGTTGACATTTAGATAAAATGCAATGGACTTGAAGGAACAAAACTAGAGATAGAGAAATACTACTACAATTATGCATGTGAGAGATGATAAGCTAATGCTTAGGGTAGTGATAATGCAGATGAAAAATAGAGTGCCGTTTCAAGACTATTTAGGAGGCAAAAATGAGTAGGATTTATTGGATGATGAGTATAATTGGGAGAAGTATAGAATGCTACCCCAGTTACTGTGTTGGATAGTGCAATTAACTGAGTTAAGGAAATACAAGAGAAGGAGTATATTTGGGGAAGGAAATAAAAAACTTCATTTTGGAATATTTGATTTGATATACTGGTGGGACATCCAAGTGGACATATTCAGTAGACACATGAATATAAACATTTGGAGGTTAGAGGATTGTTATACACAGGGGAGCTCTCAGCGTACTGATGGTTACAAATACAATGAGAATAGTTGGCCGGGCGCGGTGGCTCAAGCCTGTAATCCCAGCACTTTGGGAGGCCGAGACGGGCGGATCACGAGGTCAGGAGATCGAGACCATCCTGGCTAACACGGTGAAACCCCGTCTCTACTAAAAAATACAAAAAAACTAGCCGGGCGAGGTGGCGGGCGCCTGTAGTCCCAGCTACTCCGGAGGCTGAGGCAGGAGAATGGCATAAACCCGGGAGGCGGAGCTTGCAGTGAGCCGAGATCCGGCCACTGCACTCCAGCCTGGGCGACAGAGCGAGACTCCGTCTCAAAAAAAAAAAAAAAAAGAGAGAATAGTTGAAAAGACTCAGAACAGGAAAACTATGTAGACTGTGGAAAGAAGAGGTGAATAGCCATGCTCATTCTACCTGTCCAAAAACTTTTATAACACTATTAATGTAAGTATTCCCTTAAAACATTTACTGAAAAAAAAATTTGCTGAGTGCCTTTTATGTGCCAAACATGGAGTTCAAGGTTCTTCAATCTTATAAACTTATAAGTCTTCTTATAAACTCTAGATTTCTAGATTTATGCTCAATACAGCTTTGACACTTTAGTTTATAGGCCAGAAGCTTGGCATGAAAAACTCTCACAATAGATTTAATAAACGTCAGAATGTCTTATTCTGAAGTAAGATTTGGTTATCTTCTCTAAAGATTTTTGTTGTTGTTCTTCTTGTACCTTCTTTGTCAAGGAAGTTCTAGCTCCTCTGTAATCAGTTCTACAAGAGCTCATGTTCGTCTGGTAAATCTAAAAGATATCTAGGTAAGAATAACTTAGGATTGGATAGTAAATGTAATTTTCCATTATTATTTGGATCAAAAATTTCATTTCTTCACCTCAATTCCTCTTTCCTACCAATATCTACTGAATATTGGATTACTGAAATTTCTGTATTGGCTATGTGATTCAGAATGCATAAATGAGTGCAGAATGAAGTGAAAGACTAGAAGAAAATAAACAAGTTTAAACAATATATGTGTATATTAGGTGAAATAGCAGATAGATGGAGAATTATGCCTGAAGCTGGCAGAAAAGGAGAGATTTTGATATTGGAAATAACGATGCCTTATGTGAGGCTGATCAAGTCTGAGTAAGGGCCCAGTAATAGGAACATTAAAATGTGTTAGAACTGGGGGAAAAAAGAAGTTTGGTACTCATCTGTCCTTTATACAAACACTAAATTCACTCAGAACGATAGCGGGGCTTGGGATGGACAATACTTTACCCAGAAGTTGACAGTAAATAGTAGTTATAAATGAAGCTAAAGGACAGAGGGATAACTACATTCCATGAGTCTCAATTGAATCAATTTTAATTTTCACATTTTTGTATGTAAGGGTGTGAAATATGTCTGGAAGCAGCGTTGAGTTGCTGACCTCCATCTCTGTGTCCTGTGAAACACATGATATAGAAGAATAAGTAAGTTTACTTGAGAGAGATACAGGGGTAGAAATGTCCTTTGGAGGGAACTGGTTTCAGTTTAAGAAAACAATAATAATGGAGTGTTTAGTGATAGAGGTTGAATAAGAAGGGAGGTTTATCATTAAATAGGAATTATAGACAGGGCCTCTATATGGTTTAGAAGGAAAAGGTCAGTGGATGAAGCAAAGAGCAATATATAGAAGTCAAATTTACAAATGTACTACAATCTATGAGACGCTAGGAAGGTTTCATTGATGAATTCTTCCCTCATCTTTCCCTGATGCCGAGGAGCAAATGTTTTCCATTCTCTACGAGTGAGGACACTCACGATGCAAATGCTATTGTGAATAAATATCCCATTGCATATTTCGAGACATGTTTTCTGATAGATATTGCAGACTCTCTGAGCGTATTTGGTTAAAAATGAGTGAGGAAAGAGCCTAAGCTTCCTAGAGAGTTCAAGAATGGAGGGGAAAAAACACAGTAAATGAGAAAGCTAAAGGCACCCGAGGCACACTTCCCTTACTCCAATTTTGTCATAGGCTTATCCTGCTCTAGGTTTTGTTCTTTCCACTAGATAAAATTGTCTTAAAAAATAATTTTCTTTTACCACTTTCTCTCTCACACTGACATCTACTATGCTCCACAGTCTACCCCTTGAAGGAGCATTGTGCTGACTTAAGCTCGTTTTCCATTCCTAAGCTAGTTGTCATTCAGCTTAGTGAAAACCACAGGGAGATATTTTCTTATATGTGTAGAAACCACAGTATACCTATTTTACTTTATGCTATAATGCTTTGAACTATTCATAGAAAAAACACAGCATGATTACTCTAAGAAGTCTGTGAAAGGGGGTTGGAAAATGTTGCATATTTCACATATATCTTTTGTGTAAATTTTAGTAACTCAATATGGAATGGACAATAATGAGGCAGGAGGGTAAGGCTGGGGAGTAAGTGGGTAGGAGTGTGTTCTTCAAGAAAGCCTCTCATTTAAACCAATATAGATGCATCCCATTTACAAAGCAAATTTAAACTCTCTCTTTCCTCAACTACTTTCTATTATTTAGAATAGAAGTATGGTATGAGCAGAGAAAAACGATATGGGAGGAAGAGCCTTTTTGGCCAAGAAAGTGCAAAAAATAGTAAAAGTTATTGAGTGAGAGACATTTGAACTATAGTCGTATGACAAGTCGCTATGAATGTTATAGAAAATCCTATAAGGGATTTTCATACCAAAATTACAGTAAATATGGCAGAGTTTTAAGACTAAGCTTGGGCAAAAACATGGAAATCCAGAGACTTAAAGAAAAATGACCACGTGAATAACCTTAAACGTAGTGTCTGCATTATATAAGCCCTCAACCAACATTTTCTGAGGGAATACCTCCATGAATAAATGAACAAAATGAAATTGTAACTTTAGGGATTATCAAATATCCAATGGGCTTTGCTATTATTTGTTTTGTTTTTAATAATAAATACAAACTGAAGACATTCTGTACAAGTCAGTCAAGAGATCAAGGAAGATGGAAAATATTAAAGATGTTTATGGAAAATGGTAACTAATACAGAGAGTTTTAAGATAAAGTAATTGTAGAAAAAAGGAGGAAAGAACAGACTTTTTCACTTGTACATTGTAATCAGTCAGCACATACTACAGGCTCCATCTGCAAAATATACCTAAAATCTGACCATTTCTCACCAGTATTTATTACCCTGGCCCAAGCCACCAATACCTTTTAAAATCGTAATAGTTTCTTAAACTGGTTCTGCTTTGTCCCTTATAGATTTCCCCAACCCTGACCAAATCCATCCCCACCTCCACCCAGCAAGCAGAATATCCTGTCAAAATAGAAATCTTTTCCTATCATTCCTCTGCTCAAAACACTGCTACCCATTTCTCTCAGTAAATTATGAATTTTTTAATTATATTTTACAAGTCCCTACACTTATCTCCCACTCCCTATCACTCTGATCCCCAAACTCACTTTTTCTCCCTTGCTCACATTGCTTCATCTACAATGAGGTGTCTTCTTGTGGCTTGAAGACACCAGATAACTTCCCAGCACAGTGTCTTTACTTTGGCCATTTCCTCTGCCTTTAATGCTTTCCTTAAAAATATCCTCAAAGTTTAGTTCTTTCAAATTTTTGCCTAAATGTCACTTTTTCAATACATCCTGCTATGACTACCCTATTTAAAAAGGCAACTACCACTCTACTCTTTCTGTTACCATTTCCTGCTTTTATCAGGAACACTTACCTGAAATAATTTATATTTTACTTATTTATTTTATTTATTCTGTTTTCCCCCAGTGGAATCTGTGATAGAATGCAAGCTCTATGAAGGCATGGGTTCTGTACTGCATGCTTTACTGCTATCTTCCCAGTGCCTATAATATTATAGGTAATAATATGTATTGAATGAGGGTATGCATGAATGACTGACAAAAAGGAGAATTAAATTATAAACCAATAAAGTTGCAGAAATAATGAGGAGTCAAATGTTAATCCTGGGAAAATGTCTCCAGAACACATCAGAGGTCTTCAGGCAGCCCCTTCCATCAGATCTGGAGGCTTAGGAGGAAAAAGTAGTTTCATGGGCCAGGCCTTGGGTTCCTGAGCTGTGTGCAGCCTAGGGATTTGGTGCCCTGCATCCCAGCCACTCTAGTTATGGCTGAAATGGGTCAACATAGAACTCAGATTTTTGGCTTCAGAGGATGCAAGCCCCAAGTCTTGGCAGCTTCCATGTGGTATTGAGCCTGTGGGTACTCAGAAGTCAAGAACTGAGGTTCAGGAACCTCCACCTAGATTTCAGAAGATGTATGAAAATGTCTGATGTCCAGGCAGAAGTTTGTTGCAGGGGTGGGGCTTTCATGCAACCTCTGCTAGCATAGTGCAGAAGGGAAATGTGGAGTTGGAGTCCTCACAGAGTCCCTACTGGGGCACTGCCTAGTGGAGCTGTAAGAAGAGGGCTGCTGTCTTCCAGAGGCCAGAATGGTAGATCCACTGATGACTTGTACCATGCGCCTGGAAAAGGGGCAGACACTCAACACTAGCCTGTGAAAGCAGTTGGGAGGGAGGCTGTACCCTTCAAAGCCACAGAGGCAGAGCTGCCTAAGACCATGGGAGGCTACCTCTTGCATTAGCGTGACCTGGATGTGAGACATGAAGTCAAAGGATATTAGTTTGGAAGTTTAAGATTTGACTACCCTGGTGGATTTTGGACTTCCATGGGACCTGTTGCCTCTTTGTTTTGGCCAATTTCTCCCATTTGGAATGCAGCATTTACCTAATTCCTGTATACCCATTATATCTAGGAAGTAACTAACTTGCTTTTGATTTTACAGGCTCATAGGTGGAAAGGACTTGCTTTGTCTTGGATGAGGCTTTGGACTGTGCACTTTTGAGTTAATGTTGAAATAATTTGAGACTTAAGGGGACTGTCAGGAAGGCATGATTGGTTTTGAAATGTGAAGTTATGAGATTTGGGAGGGGCTAGGGCAGAATAATATATTTTGGCTCTGTTTCCCCACCCAAATTTTATCTTCAGTTGTACTCCCATAATTCCCATGTGTTGTGGGAGGGACCTTGTGGGAGATAATTGAATCATGGGGGCAGTTTCCCCCATACTCTTCTCGTGGTAGTGAGTAAGTCTCACGAGAGCTGATGGTTTGATAAGGGGAAACTTGTTTTGCTTGGCTATCATTCTCTCTTTGCCTGCTGCCATCCTTGTAAGATGGGACTTGTTTCTCCTTGCCTTCTGCCATGATTGTGAGGCTTCCCCAGCCACATGGAACTGTAAATCCAGTTAAGCCGCTTTCTTTTGTAAATTGCTCAGTCTTGGGTATGTCTTTGTCAGCAGCATGAAAACCAACTAATACAGTTATATGGAAGATACTTATTTTTAAAAATATTTGCCTTTCCTTTGCATTGTCACATTCTTCTTAACAAGCCATCCCATCCTTACCTTCATGATGTAGACACTGATTCGACTAAGATTATAATAGTAATTATCGGATTCACTTGTCACTTTACTCATCAGTTTTAGCCAATGATCATGGGAGAGAGTCTTCTGGAGACTTCTGAGAACAATTTCTTTAGTACTAATAAAACACTGGAAAACACAGTCTCTTTTTTCTGTGGACAGTGGTCTGGATATGATACCTGACAATGCTCCAACCATATGGCAGGCATGAGAGAAGCTAAGTCAACATTTCAAAAACTGTGGTCCAGTGATTCAGTGGTAGACTGGAAAGGTCAAAGTAGGTAGGTCCTTGTGCCATTGTGTCCTTTGAGCTATTGAATTAGCCTTTTTAGTGTCAGAAATTCTTTTTATGTGAGATTAATTTGCTTATCATTTAAGCCACTTTGAGTTAGGTTACAGATTTTCTGAGGCTGGAATCCTCCTATCCACTGTGCTTGGTTGTATTAGTTTTTCTCCCAAAACCAAGTCTAAGAATTTCTGAAATTGTTTATAGCATTTACTTAGGTTTGACTGCTTGTAAATTTTGTGTGTCTCTCTCTGTGTGTGTATGCATGTTTGTGTATATATATGATGAATCTAAAGAAATTACTACTAACAAATACTTTAGTTTTACTTAGATGTTTGTGTTCTTTTAAATAATGCTCCTTTCTGTATGTACCATTTATATAAAATAAGTATGAGAGTTAATAAGTTAGATTTGTAAGTAGCAAAAAAGAGAGAGATAGATTATTTTCTCTATAATCCACACTTAGAGAAAGCCTAAACAATTGGTCTTTATAATCATGGACAAATACGCTTGTTCATTTCCTGAAAGCTATGCTAGTTACAGTCATAACTAGTTACTGTGGGTTTAGCGTTACATTCTTAAACTGATTAGGTAATGGGAAATGATTCGGCTCATAGCACTGAAGCCTTATAACTACTCTGAAAATGCTTTTGTTCACATATATTGAAAAATTGTCATGGGCTTATACATATTTAATAAAGGTTGTTTTCAGTTATCTTTTGTGTAATTTGAATAAGAAAGTGTCACGCACACAAAAAAGAAAATGAACCTCAGTGTGCTTATGTGCTTATTCCTAATTAGTCAGTGACAGATCCATATACAAGTAGTCCTGCCTCAACTCAGTGATGATTTTGGAATTCCTTTTCAGGCACCATCTTCTTTGAGACCAATTATAGCAAATTTTGGAGCCGATTTTTATTTCTTATCTCTCTCTTTCTCTTTGCCTCCCTGGCTTCAGACAGAATTTTTCTGACTCTAGTTTTTAATCTTGACTCTGCTATAGTTATTGTATCCACTTCCCCTTTGTACCAACACAAAGCTTTATAACAGCTTTGAGCACATTCAATTCTGTTCCCATGTTGGTTCCTTGAACACCAGCCAAGACCTCAGCTTTTCGACCTCAGGCGAAACTTGGATCAAACATCTACCCCTAGATGATATCTTTAGCGATCACCCAGAAACACAGTTTATAATTTTAAAACATCTTAGGGAAAATATATGAGATAGAATATTGCACATTGCATCTTATTCTACAGATTTATTGCCACATTCCTTTTAGGACCATCCTAATTTTGGATCTTGGCAGTCATAAAGTGAAGGGAGAAACTATGGTGTAATATACTTTTGAATAGTATTCACATTATTATAGAAAAACTTTCCCTATATCATTTAATTTTCTTAACAAACTCAGCAATGTAATTATCCCCATCCATCAGATAAGGAAACTGTGGCTCAGAAAGCTTCACAATTTGGTCAAGACCCCATAGCTAGTAAGTCTCAGAAGTGCCACTAGAAACCAGATGTTTTACCTCCAAATCTCATGCTCTTTATTAACAACTTACTTTTTTCTTCATTTTATGCTTAAAAACCCCTAATTTAAATAACCTAATGGCACACTGGAGGGACTGAAAAGGTTGTGCATGAATTTAATAGTGTATACTTAGTGGAGCTAGGCTTTGAGCACAATATACGCTTATTTTTTAAAAGGTCAAATTTGATTACATAATGGTCAAGTGGGATAAATCACCCTCTGGACCCCTTGCTAACATGCAAACAGATTGGCATTTCTCTGGCTGGAGTTTTCCTAGACAGAAATACACCAAAAATCTGAAGGCTGTAAAAGAGGCATCACTGAGAAGACCTGACAATCAGTTTCGATGTGTGGGATACAATGTGATAGCAGAAGACAGACAGGGACGAGGTGGTAGAATATTTTAACAACCTCAAAGTGTTACAAAGAGAGCTGAAGGAAAGCCTAAGTCAGCCTTCCAAGTCAAATTGATCAGAGGAAAATTCTAGATGAAGACAGAAGGAAAGTCATTACGGATCTTTGGGTTAGAGGGAAAGAGTGAAGCCAAATGTAAAAAGATCAATATTATGCAGTACTATTGCAAAGTAATTCCTTTCTTCAGTATCATCTCTCAACCTTCTACGTATCTATATATGTAAATATATTGGAATGATTTACTAGATATTCCATCAGATCTTGTGGTCTCCATGCGCAGAAAAACATCTTTTGTCCAGACTTGAAATGTCAACTTGATTCATTCAGATAAATCAGATGAAAAACAAAAATTGAGCATGATTAATAGCTCCAGAAACTAATGGCAGAGTGAACATAAGTTCCAAAATGATTTGAGAAATTGCCAGGTAACATAATTCACTGTGTTCTGTGAAAATAACGGAAAGATAAAAGCTGAAAAGTGGGGGAGCAATGCAAATAAGGAATTAAAAAGTAAAAAATCAGCTATATTGACTCAGTAATTCTAGTAATTTATTCTAAGGAAACAATTCAACATAAGCACAAAAGTTTCTGCACAAAGATTTTTTTTCCTTCAATGTTATAGAAAACAGGAAAAAAAACCCTCAACAAAACAAGAACAAACCAACCACTGGAGAATAGTTTAATAAATTACAGCATAGCAATATTATGGAAATGTGTTAAATTTTGTATTGAGTAAAGCCTTTCATTTAGCTTCTGAAGAATTCCCAAAGGATGTATTTTAATCCTTCTTATGATGAGAGCTTGTTTTCAGATATGAATCATCATAAGTCATTGCCATTTTATTGTGTACTTTCCTTCAACATTACTATTTGTTGCACAATCAGTAGAAATTCAGGAAGATACAGATTTTAAAACCAACCTGAAGGTGCTTTACAAGCTTATACGACATCCTCAATAGCGAAAACTTTTCAAGGAGGAACAAAATGTTAACTATAAGAAGGGTCTCCATAGGAAACATTTCATTATGGCATTAATTAAAAGTTGCTAGTTTCTATCTTATAGGATGGAGGAATTTTCAGACAAATAACTTATTATTTCTAAAGAGAGATGGGTAGTTTTCCAACAGAGATTTTTCCTTACATTTTTATACATGAACAACTGGAAATGCTGTGAAGTCAGATGAAGCTAGATAATAAATATAATCAGAGCCATCATTTACTGAGCACTTGGAATATTCCAGACACAATTCTGAGTCCTTGGATTTATTGATTTAATCATTGCAACAGTCTTTTGAGTTAGGTGCTATTTCTATTATTCCTACTTTACAAATGAAGAAGAACTAGGACACAGGAGATTAAGTGACTTGCCCAGGTTATTAGATTGGTCAATTGGTCACAATTGTGAGGTAAATTGCTTCTCACTAAAATGCTGGCTACAAACAGTAGCTGTGCCATTTGTTAAACCTAGCTCTGTCTTTAAATGGCTTAAGGGATACAGGCAACTGTACTATTTTTCAAACCTTATCATTTTTTTCCCTGTAATCCCCTTGACTTGAGCCACTGCCTATGCGTTTACTTGAGCCCTTTCTACCCTTTTGGATAGGAAGACTGATTCCTCTGTGATAGTAACTTTGGTTACAATTTGCACCAGCAACTTGATTTTCTTAGTCTGGGGACTGATGGAGCTTAAACCTCAGTAGTGCTCGATGGGAAAAATCCAAGCAGATTTTTTCTAAAGCTGATGGAGTATCAGAGTCCCTCACTCATGGATGCCCCTGGCAAGGCCCTGTTTCTATTTCTGTATTCACATTTTGTAATCTTTTTCTTAAATAAAGCTCCCCAAGTAGAAGGAACTTTAGGTCTCACAAAGCCTGGATCTACCTGTTTACCAGAGTTTGCCTTTGACCCATAAGGGAATCATAAACTAACTGTGTTTATGTTCATAGGGTCGATTATGCTTTCTGAGTTACAGTTTCCTCATACATAAAATGGAAATATTCAGGATCAGGTAAGATAATTCATGTAAAATGCTTGATTTTAGTAGTAGTTGTTTCATAATGTTGCTTTCATATCTGTCATTTTTTTCTGTACTAATAACTTCTATAACCAGGCAGGCTTTTCCCAAATTGCTCTGATACAAAATACTTCCTGTTTTCTCCACATGCTCCCTAATACGTATGAAATAGTGCTTCGTTATATGAGACATAACCAATATAATCTCCATTAATTCTTTTAGGTTAATGCAACTTTGATTTTCTTACCTCCATCTGGACCTACCTCCAGTGGTAGAATGTGGGAGATCTGTCTGCTCCCACATACCCTAATTTATGCTGCTGCAATTTAGGCTGGATTTGAAAATGATATAGAGACAAATGATGCTCTTCTCTTTACTTCATCTCAGCCTGTCTCCCTTGTTAATCTGTAGTAGGGCCTGTTCTCTTCCTTCATACCAATTATTATAAATTATAATTAATTATCTGCCTACTAGTTTAGTAATTGTCTTTCTCACTACACTGTAAACTTTATGGGTACATGGGTACGTCTGTTCTTTTAACAAGCATCTAGGGATAGGGCCTAGTATAGAGCAGCAACCCAACAAGTGAAATGGTAAAAGCAGGGATATTTATCAAAGGCAAAGCAGTAATATTTATCTAGACCTAACTACATCAAAACGAGCCTCCCCCTTCTATCCTACACAAAAGTTAATTCACCAGTTCTTGTCTCAACTAAAGCATTCTGGTTGCCACCCTCCTTCTTCCTCTGGCCTTCTTCCTTTACCTTTGTTGCCCTTTTAACCCCTCCTGTCCTAACTCAATGCATAAAACTTGTCTTTTTTTTTTTCTCATTCCTTTGTCTTTGGACTACTTAGAAACAAAAAAAGCTTTCCACATTTTGCCAAGAAGCTTAGTTCCCATTTATTTCAGGATTTAAAATAACGATTTTCACAAGAACAAGATGAGATGGGGTGGAGGAAGGAGATTGGGATTTTTTTTTTGCCTATGTACATGCGAGGGGTGAAGACTGAAGGGAGGGGAATCATGCTTACTTTTGATAGTTGCAGCTGCCCAAGAGTGGGAATGACACCCAGGGAGAGAGAAGCAGTTCTGGAAAGTCCTGGGCATGCAATTACAGGTAGCTAGTATAAGTTGTGCACTTACATAGCCATCAAAAGAATCATCTCCACTTCATGACACTGGGAGGAGGGAACTAAAATCACAAGTCTATGACTAGAGATTACCTTTCCACTTCCTCTATTCTTCATCACATTGCCTTTTTTGTAATTTTAATTTTAATTTTAATTTATTTTATTTTTTTGAGACAGAGTCTCACTCTGTCACCCAGGCTGGAGTGCAGCGGCGTGATCTCAGCTCACTGCAAGCTCTGACTCCTGGATTCACGCCACTCTCCTGCCTCGGCCTCCTGAGTAGCTGGGACTACACCACCACGCCTGGCTAATTTTTTTGTATTTTTTAGTAGAGATGGGGTTTCACCATGTTAGCCAGGATGGTCTCAATCTCCTGATCTCGTAATCCGCCCACCTCAGCCTCCCAAAGTGCTGGGATTACAGGCGTGAGCCACTGCGCCTGGCCCCATCACATTGTCTTAAGAGTAGGATTTTAATAAAGGTAATTATATTTCTCCTGGTTTTAGGATAACGTTTTATGGTTAATTATAATCACACATGATTACAACAGATGGATTTCCTAATTTTGTCATTTCCAAGATTTCCACACTGTCGAGTGTCTATCACAATAAATGAAAGTGCGATTGTTTTAATTTGACAATGTAAAATACCCAAAGAAACATTTATTGATGTTTCTTAAGTACTTAGTATTTGCTAGGTCCTAAGCTAGGAGTTTCATTGTGATCTTTTATAGATATTAGGAGTTTATCATGTCAGAGTGTGATAAGCTAATGCATGAAGTTAAGTAGTATCCTCTATATATGCACACACACGTATATAAGCATATAGAAATATATAGACACAGACACATGTATATACACACAATCACATACATACACCTATATAAACATACATATAGATAGATATACCATAGCTCTTCAGATTTGTCTAACTTGACTGGGCTTTAGTTTGCCTGAGATGGGCAATATATTATGGTAATTAAGTGTACTGGATTTGGAGTTAATTAACATGGATTTGATTCTCAGCAATACCACTTACTAGCTATATTGTTATGAATAACTTAGATAACTTTTTCTCAAATTTTCTATTTGAATGATGGAAGAAATACTATGTAATTTACAGGATTGATGTTCTATGTAGATTTTAGCATTTAATTTCACTAAGACACTTACATGGTTTGGCTCTCTGTCCCCACTCAAATCTCATCTCGAATTGTAATTCTCACATGTCAAGGGAGGGACCTGTAATCTCCATGTGTGGAGGGAGGGAGGTGATTTGGATCATGAGGGGGTGTTTCCCCCATGCTTTTCTCATGACAGTGAGTGAGTTCTTGTGAGATCTAAAGGTTTTATAAGTGGTTCTTCCCGCTTTGCTTTCTCTTATCTTTCCTGCTTCCTTGTGAAGAACATGCCTGCTTAACATTTGGCCATGATTGTAAGTTTCCTGAAGCCTCCCCAGCCATGTGGAATGGTGAGTCAATTAAACATCTTTCTTTTATAAATTACCCAGTCTTGTGTAGTGTCTTTACAGAAATGTGAGAGCAAACTAATACAGACACTATGACATATGTACTATTATTATCCCCCTTTCACTGATAAAACACACACACACACACACACACACACACACAAAACCCCAAAAAACTGAGGCACAGAGTGGCTAGGTGGCTTGCTGAAAGTCACACAGTTAGATGAGGCAAAGCCAGGCCTCACATTTGGGCTGTTGAACACTGAGGCTTGTATTGTAGAACATTAGATTAGAGAAACTAACCACAATTACCAAAGGGATGACTAAAAAGAAAAAAAACTAAAACAAAAATATCAAGTAGAGGGCAAAGAATAAAGAGAAAGAGGAAGAATAAGCATATTAACAGGCACTACACTCAGAGTTTTTTAAACATTGTTTCAAACATTGTCTCTTTACAACCCTGGTGAGGGATATTGATGATCCTATTTAAAAGAGATCTATAGGTCACAAAGTTTATAAATGTTGATGTTGGAATTCAAAGCTAGGTTCTTCTGTTTGCAAATAGTATACTTAGACACACATTGTGTATTTTCTAGATATGTGACATAGTTCTTAGTTTTCTACTTGACATCCAGAAAATACATTTCACAGCCTCTCAACTCAAGGAGCTTAGAATCCAATGGGGACGATAAACATTGGTTGTCATAGACAAAAAAATAGAGAACACTACACTCATGGTAAAGATAATAACACCTGCCGGGCATGATGGCTTATGTCTGTACCCTCAGCACTTTGGGAGGACGAGGCTGGTGGATCACCTGAGGTCAGGAGTTTGAGACCAGCCTGGTCAACATGGTGAAACCCCATCTCTACTAAAAATACATAATTAGCTAGGCATGGTGGCATATACCTGTAATCCCAGCTACAAAGGAGACTAAGGCAGGAGAATCACTTAAGCCCATGAAGTGGAGGTTGCAGTAAGCTGAGATTGGGCTACTGCACTCCAACCTGGGCGACAGAGTAAGACTTCATCTGAAAAAAAATAATAATACCTAGGTGTCCTAGAATGAAAACGTAAAACTCCTAGAACTAAAATGGAAGATGTCATGGTGGAATTTGAACTTACCTTGGCCTGAGAGCACAAGCTTGGCACACTGTGCACAACAACTATTTGTTAACTGTGTGATAAGAGCTGATTAAGTGAAAAGACATGACATTCTTTGTCTGTTACCTTTCTTTCTCATACGAGGCCTTGTAGAGCTGAAGCTTTAAGCTTTCTCCTTCAAGCCTAGAAAGAAGGCAGGGTGTAGAATGTATAGTTGGAGGAAACAAACAGGTGCAAGCTGACTGCCTTGCTTGTAACTGTCACATTCACGACAAATAAAATAGCAGAAGGTTTCTGAAGGCAGGGACCATGTATGTATCCCAGTGCCCACAACAGTGAGTGGGACCTGGCAAGACTCAATAATTTTTAAAAAGTGCTGGATGAGAGAATAAATAAATGAGAAAGAAAAATATTTCAGGGAAGAGAGAGAAATCAGAGAAGAGGAAAACAAAAACCCCATAACCAGGACCCATACTATCATGTTATCCTTTTTTGTTTGTTTGTTTGAGGCCTTTCCTGTCCTCTCTCATAATTATTTCCCATTTTGTATACCCACAGTGTCCCCTACAGAGGATCAAGTTACCTATACTTCTTTACTAACATTATTTCTTTATGACTCTGAATTTATTATGAAGAGAAAAGTTATCTGGGGGGAAGGATGGCATTTTATTCATTTTTATATCTCCAGTGCCTAACTTATCATCTAGCCCATAGCAGACAACACGGTTGCTATAGCTTCAATATGTCACCAAAAGTTCATATGTTGAAAACTTAATTGGCATTGTAATAGTATTAAGAGCTGGGGTATTTGGAGTGATTATTGTGAGGGCTCTGCCCTCACGAATGGATTAAAGCTGTTATCATGGGAGTGGGTTAGTTACTGGGGGAGTTGGCTCCTGGTAAAAAGATAAGTTTGTCTCCCATTTGCTCTCACTCTCTGTCTCTCACACACGCAGACATACACACACATACACACACACATACTCTCTTGCCTTCCACCACGGAATGACCCTCACCAGATGCTGGTGCCATGGTCTTGGATTTCCCAGTCTTCAGAACTGTGAGAAATAAATTTCATTTTAAATAATGTTACCCAGTCTGTGGTATTCTGTTATAGCAACACAAAACAGACTAGGAAAATGGTGAAATGGTGCCTATTTATTATGATTGCTTAGGTAATAACATTCACTGAGCAGACAGCCTTGCTTTCCTGTGACTGACTTCTGATCATTTTTTTCTTTTCTAGTTCAGCCTTGTGTTTCCTGCCTGGTTCACATCTTAAGACTTTTCTACTCCTTGTATTACGGACTTCCTTTAATTCACAAAGCTTAACTTCATTCTCCATAAATGTGCGCATTGCCCCCTTGTGTCTCCTTGAGTGAAACTCCCCACTAACCTCTGTTTTGGGCTTTCTTCCCACTCCTGTGAGGCTCTGCTGCCCTCTATGGGGCCTTGCTCATCACACACTTCTCAGGGCCCAGTTGGATCTGCACTTGGCAACAGAGTCCTAGTGTAGGAGTGTCATGACAGTGCTGCCAAGCCTCAGTGCTCCTTTGCCTGCTCCTACAGTCCCCAGTATAAAATGTGTGGCTATATAATGTAGTTGATTTAGGAACATTAAACTTGGGCATAAGCAAGCTAGCAAGTCTATCAAGAACTGAAACCCATCACAAGAGGAGGCTAGAAGAGGCTATCACAGGGTCTTAGTGCTCTTGGTACCAATGAAATCCTTCCCGATGAGTATCACACCCACATCTTGATAGTTTGCACATTATATCAAGGTTTACACTATAGAATCCGGTAGTCAACTAATGAGAATGTTCTATTTGATGAATGAACATTGATTTACGTCTTTGCCTGGGCCTTTGGGAGACAAACTTCCTCAAAGAGATGGGGCCTGAAATTGCTTTTTGTTAAACCCTCAACCAACATCTAGTTTCCATACCCAATGATTACACTTAACTCTATCTAACCTGACTCATCTGCAGCTGGAACTATTGACTACTCATTCATCTTTGAAACACTTTTTTTCCTGTCATGCTATCGCTTGTATCTGGGTCTCAGTTCTTGAACTTTCTTTATTTAGTCTCTGGGCTCTGTCCTTGGTTCTTCCAAATCATGCTTCCAAACAAACTCCAAACTCTCCTAATTATTGGTCCAGTTTTCTAGCAGATTCCTGGACTTGTTCACTAAGATGTCTCTTAGAAATTTTAAATGTAATAGTTCCAAAAACACATATTTCTTCAAACCTATTCTCTTTTACCTTACCCGCCCCCAATCCAAATTATTTCTAATTTCATCCTATTATTATCAAATGCAGTTGGCTCCCCCTCCCCACACTTTTATTTTATTCTCCAGCCTGAACATTTCCTTTGAGGTCATAGGACATAATATAAACATGTCCAAACTTAGTTATCGATTTTACCCTTCAAACCTCTTCCCCTCGAGGTTGAATTACACAGGTCCAAATCCTCCATTCACAAAGGTAAAGTCTAGCACTCATCTTTAAGTATTCTCTTTTCTTTGTACGCAACATTCAATCTATTATTAAGTTTCATCATTATACATTGTAGTTGAAACCATCGTGATTTCTCACCTATCCTGTTGCAATGGACATCTAATTTCCCTCTTCTCTTCTAGTCACTCTAAATTTTATTCTATCTACAGAAACCAGAAAGATTTCTTGAACATATTAATCTTATGATGTAATTCCTCTTCTCAAAACTTCTGAAGCTTCTTATCACATTCAGGACAATATACAAAATCTATAGCTCACCTAGTCTGATCCCAAAATACCAGTCCACATTTTTCTCTTGCCATTCTCTCCTTGTCTCATTTTACTTTAATCACAATGGAGTTTTTGCTAGTCCCCTAAAATGAAAATCTGTTTCCTGCCTTAAGATATTTTTGGTTGTTGCTTTCTTTGCTTGGGACATGTACCTCCACCTCCCAGAACTCTGTGTGTCTTATTTCCTTGCTTCATTCTTCCTTTTCTTCAACTTATGCAGAAGGCTGTTCATGACATTATATCTAAACATATCTAAAATTAGTCCCAAATCAATTTCACTGTAATACCTCATCTTGCTTCTCTTTTCTTTATGGCAATCAATACTATGTATTTGTTTATGTTTTATTGGCATTCTCTCTGACTATAGTTGAAGTTCTTTGAGGGTTGACATTTTAGGTTGTTCATCATTTTACCCTCAAAGCATAGAACAGTTGCTGACACACAGCATATTCTTAATGAATAGTTACTGAATGTGCTAATGAAGAAAGTCAAGATATTAAATTATAGCTAAAGTTCCCCAGAATTGTCCTCTGTTACAATGACTTTTGCTTTGCTTTATGTTTAATATGTACATATATTAAAATTTTTATTGCAGTTGGCTTGGAATTTGGCTAAATGGAGTTTTCTTCCTTTTAGGAAGATGTGTTTTATATATACACACACACACATATATATATATATGTGTGTGTGTGTATAGATATAATATATATGTATAGATATAAATATATAGATATATATATCTACGTATATATGTACATATATGTGTGTATATATATAAAACACATCTTCCTAAAAGGAAGAAAATTTATATATATGTGTGTATATATGTGTATACATGTTTGTGTATATATATGTGTGTGTGTGTATATACATATATATATGTATATATGATCACAGCCATTTCAATGAATGGTAAAGTCTTAATATGGACCCTATGTGTTTAAACTTCTGTAGACTAGATAGTGAAGAAAGACTTTATATGTGGTATAAGCTTGATGCATGGGCATAAGTTTTGTGCTAATGAAATTCATGTAAATGAATTTATGTAAATTCAATGAATTTATTTTGTAGAAACAGCAATGTACAAGAACAATTTGAGTGGTGAGGCAGCTTGGGTTATGCAGAAGATTAATGCTGAGGAGAGGCATAAGGTTAAATTGAAAAGGTAAGAAGAGCAAGCTGAAGATACTATGAAGAATTGCCAGTAGTGTATTTTTCAACAAAAATGGGGAGGTATTGAATAGTTTTTAGTTGGTCAGATGTATTGGTTTCTCATTCTTCTATTAATTCAGATGTATAGATATATGATATTCAATTGTATAGCAATTGTGGAAATTAAAATGAGGATACAAAATCAAAACATTAAAAAAGTTTTATCTAACATCTGATTAAAAATGGGTAAATTGAGGAACAGGAAGAATTAAACATGATTACATTTTCAGAGTTGGAAGTAGAAAAATTTGTTGCATTTAATAGAAACCTGAGAAGAAAGAAACTATTACAAATAGATTTATTTGATATAAAAAAAGTGAGTTTTGGATGTGTTGAGGTTGAGGTGATCCCAGGTATGAAAGTGGAGCTATCTAGTTGTCATTTGTAGACTCACAACCAGAGCTCAAGGAAGACTAATACTTGAGAACTGAAAGTGTAATGATGGGATAGTTGAGTTCTCCAAAGAAGAGAACGAAAGTAGACAGAACTCAAGGACCACAGATTGACCTTAGGGAATACCCTCAGTTAGGAGATGGGAGACTGCCTCAAGTAGCCCCAAACCGTATCTTTGTGCCTGCTGTTATCTCTTGCTGGAATGCCTTCCCTACATAAGCAACTCAAACACTCCCATTATTCTAGTATTCAAGGTTATTTCCTCTATGAGTTCCTTTAATAGATCACTTGAGAGTTGAAATTCTATACCTGATTCCCTCTTTTCAGACCAACATGCAAATATTTTTCAGTTAAAGAATAATGGAGGCTCTAATAAGGCATAGCATGAAGAGCACAAGGAGTAGGCTGGCAGTCATGGGTTCACATCAGCTCAATAACAAGCTGAGCATAGAGGTTTGAAAAATTATTTCACCTCTCTGAACCACAACTTTCACAAGTATAAAAATTAGTATGCTTTTTATTTTGCAAGGCTATTGTACAATGAAATAAGATATAATATGTAATAGCACACAGTACTTTGAAGGAACTTGATAAACATGTTTTCTTTTTTAACCAGTCACCAGATATATCCCTAAGCCTACTAACTAATGGAAATATTAGAACTACAAAATGCCTTGTTGAGGGTGGGGAGGGCAGGAGTTGGGACATAGGAGGTAAGACCAAAAAAGTGTGTCTAAATGACTGAGAAAAGGTAGAAAACTTATTTTAGCCAAAGGGCTAGAGAAAAGGATATTCCTATCTTTCTCTTGTTTATTTCTTTCATCTTTACCAAAGGAATACTGCTGGGGAGAAGAGAGTTGTTAACTCACAGAATTTTACTTGAGCCATACTTTTCTCTGATATAAAATGTTATGTTCTGAAGGAAATATGATTTGCATGCGCCAGATATGGTGCATCAAGACCACTTCTAAGCAGGACTAATGTAAATAAAAGGACCATTTCTTGAGACAGAATTTTGAAAACAAAACTGCTTAGTTTACCTTACCATTCAGAAAATTTATAGCAATTAATCAAAAACATTTCAATCAAATTTAAGTAGTAACAAATGAGGCCACTAACATCACATGCAAATTAAAAAAATCCGCTGTAATCACAGCACTCAAAAATATCAATTCATTATACAAAGGGAGTGTTTTAGATGCAATTCATCAAAATTATCCAGACATAGTCTTTAATAGCTCCACAAATATACTTCAATTATTACAGAGCCAAACCATTTAATTAATCACTACAAAGCATTTCTTCCCTCAAAATAAAACACTTTAAAACATGTCATTCATAACATTACAACCTGCCAGATACAAATTTTCTTAGCATTTACCTTCTACATCTCCAGTGAGAGACATTAATATATTTTAAAAGTATATTACTAGGCACTAGTGGACCACTTGGAAAGTTGACTTATTCTCTTGGAAAATGAACTACTATTGAGTGTTGATTCACATTAAGGGAGGAGCTAAGCCTTCACCAGAGGCTAGAGAAGTGAATCTTCGCTGGTCACCCAGCACATGTTTATCAGATAACTTGCTAAAAACAAGCACCAAATTAGTTGCTGAGGGTGGAGAGAAAGAAAGCAATGTCTACAAGAAATTTACAGTCAAGCACAGGAGAAAAACATACAAATCAATGGTACAATAAAACCTGATGAGTTTTATAGGAGATCCAGAGAATCTAATGGAGATACAGTTGATAAAATAGGTAGGGTTAGGAATTGGAGAGTAAGAAGGCATTTTCTAGGTAATAGAAAGGGAGATAAATTCAGGCATTAGTAGAGGCAGGAAGAATACCAAAGAAATGGCCAAGGGGGCCTGGCACAGTTGCCCATGCCTGGAACCCCAGCAATTTGGGAAACCAAGGAAGGTGGATTTCTTGAGCTCATGGGTTCAAAACCAAGTGAGGGCAACATGGTAATACTTGGCCTCCACAAAAGGTACAAAAATTAGTCAGGTGTGGTGGCATGCACCTGTGGTTCCAGTTACTTGGGAGGATTTCGTTAGCCCAGGCGATGGACGTTTCTTATGCCACTGTACTCCAGCCTGACAGAGCCATACCCTGTCTCAAAGAAAAAACAAAACAAAACAAAACAAAAAACCAAACCCCCAAAAAACAACAACAACAAAAATGTCCAAGGATTGTTGTAATTGGGAACTATTTGCAGTTTGGCACTGTGTTATAGTATGTGTTGCTTGGAGGTACACTGGTGGTGGGGGTTCTAGGGGCTTGATGTAACAGACTGGTGGGTGGATCCAAGGTTGGGAAGGCCAAGTCATCAAGGGCCAGGTCATTAAGGCTTTGTGAGTCATTTGAAAGAATTTTAGATTTTTATATTATAAGGCATGTATACCCCTTGAAATCAATTTGAGTATTGAATAGTGTGATTATATTTTCACTTTAGGAAGATCACTCTGGTAGCTGCTGGGACAGGGTGGTGGATCAATAAGAGAGATTTAGAACATTATGTCAGCAGTTCAGACAATAGGTTATGAAGACCTGATCCATGAAGATATCAGTAAAAATGCAAAAGATAAGGTAAAATTAGTAGGAGAAATGACTGACTGGATGTGAAGGGTCAGAGCAAGTAAAATGTTAAGGGTGACATAGGTTTGGGCAATTAGTTGAAATTACAGCTTTTATCCAGAGGGGAAATAGAAGAAGAAGAAGAAGCTTCAATCAAGGTCTGGAGAAGTGATGATAAAATCATTACTTAATTTCTTGGTCAAAATAATATTTTGTTCTGATGACCTGATTTAAACATTAAAATTATCCAGATTGTCAAGTATGCTTAATTCTAAAAATTGACATAAGTATTTCTACTAGGTAGATACTTGAGAAATAGCTGATGAAATTCAACTGTACCTGCTACTTTCTAAAATACATGTTCCACAACAACTTTAGAAGTAGTCTTCATTTGAAGAAAGGAAATAAAAATAAACCTGATCAAAAGAAATCATGTACTTCTTCTGGATCTGTCTTTAGGACACACATCCAACTCCTTGTACCAATTTAGTTCAAGTCAGCCCTGCTTGTATTATGCAGACATTTCATCTAAGAAACTTAGATGTTTATCAAGAACAAGTTTATCAAGAGGGTTAAATAGGAAGATTCCTAACTGAAATCAAGTTGTAATGATGATAATTTCCCAAATGTCTTTCTCAATACTGACCTTTCATTGATTCCTACAAATTATTTACCAGTCTTTCAAATACAATCTTAGTGTTTATAATTTCTGGTAGCTAAGCTAATGGACTGTGGAGACAAACTGCTTATATTTGTATTTAAAGTTCACTCCAGATATTTGTCCTTGGGCAATTTATTTAACCTCACATGTCTCAATTTCCTTATTTATAAAATGGGGATACTAATGTTACCTGTCTCATGGGGTTGTTTTAATAGTTCAGTGAATATCTATGTGGTACTGACAGTAGTACCTGCTACTGTCAGTCTCAATTTCACATGTCTCAACTTCCTTATTTATAAAATGGGAATAGTAACGTTACCCATCATATGGGGTTGTTTTAATGGTTCAATGAATGTCCATGTGGTACTGACAGTAGTACCTGCTACATCATAAATGCTCATTGAAAGTTAGTCATCATTAGCCCCTATCATCCCCTTTCCACATCCTACACTCCACTTTCCCTTCTGTGGGTTCTGCCTACATAGACTTTAGCTGGAGTGTCCAAGAACTTGACTTTAAATCCTGTAATAGTTGCAAAAACAGCCTGACTTCATTCTCGGTCTCTTTTCTCATCTACCTCCCACCAGCAGACCTCAATCTCTTCATACTTGCATTGAGCACTTACTTAGGTGTAAAACGTTGCAGACTCTGATGTATTAATTTTCCCTGCTAGTAAAAGGTTACATGCCTCTCCACAATTCCTTTTTCCCCTCCAGAAATGGGGTGAGTAAGCACATGACAAGGCAGATTCAATTCTTATTCAGAAGGTCAAGCTTTAGAGAAATTCATACATTTTAGTAGATTTTAGAGCTAAAGTTCTTAACCTCAACAGTTGAATTCAAACCTTAGTTTAGCCACTCACTGCCTTGGGTAAGTTTCTTTCCCTTTCCACACTTCAGTGTCCACATCAGTATACGAGTCTAATAAACTTTTCTTACAGGGTTATTGTAAGAAGTGAATTAGATTAAACAGATAGTACACATGGGCACATGGTCCATCACCAATCAATGGAAGATCATGGTAGTTTGACTCTGAAGAATAAACACTGGAAGCAGAACTCATTGAATTGTAAAGGCATTTTCACTGTCAAAAGTGAGTGGTAGGAGGATATTTAGGCAAGGCTCCTCCTATGGTATGTGAGGTATATATTTTAAAATCTAGCATCAACATTCTAGGAAACAATTGATTTTTTCCAACTTTTAAATGCCACTTTTTTTTTTTTTTGAGTCAGGATCTTTGTTGCCCAGGCTAGAGTGCAGTGGCATGACTATAGCTCATTGTTGCCTCAAACTCCTGGGCTCAAGTGATTCTCCCACCTCAGCCTCCTGAGTAACTGGTATGATAGCTGTCTGTTGCCACATCAAGTTATTTTGTTTAATTTTTTTTGTAGTGATGGGGTCTTGCTATGTCATGCAGGCCAGTCTTGATCCTGGCCTCAAGTGATTATTTCATATTGGGCTCCCAACATGCTACGATTACAAGCATAAGCCATCGTGGCTGGACTGTTATATCGTTTTTATGGGTATGGAAATATGATATCAATGATAATCAGCAAATCAAGAGATGAAATATAGAAATTTATATTAGGAATCTTCTTCAGTTGGTCCATCTGGGAATCAGCACCTCTACTGTTACCATTGCTTCTGCAAAAGTTTGTCTCTGCTGCTTACAGTGAGCTCTCTGTGCAAACCCACAGTGGTAGTCTTTGATTATTGCTTCACAAGCTGAGTGCATCTTGGGCAGAAAGGCTCTCTCACTGGAATTGCCCAAAGAACTTTGCCTGCCACTTAATGGCCAGGAAAGGGACCTGGTTGGCTGACTGCTGCGGGCCAGGTTAGGGGTTGAGGGGGGAAGAAGAGGAGGAAAAGAGTCCATAGACTGTTGACACACAAGGTCTGATTCTTCTCTAGCATTACTGAGGATGGTCAGAAATGCCCCAGAGTTTTAAGACTGTCTGCTCCTTTCAGCCCACAACTCGTAGTCTGTCTGGCACTATTCTCCCTGGAGATACAGTCACAAAGCAGTGTCTGTACAGTGAATGCAATTAAACAAAAGCCTCTAAAAATTTCCAAGGGGAAATTAGATAACATGTGCTTTGATGTAGGGATTTGGAGTTTGAAGGTGAAAAAGACAGCCAAGACATCAGAAGTCTGCATTTGCTTAGCTCTAGTTCAGCACATTAGCATTCTGCTAACGTGTCTTTTTTTTTTTTTTTTTTCACTAAAGTCAATTCGCTCAGTTTTCCTCAAGTACCATCAGACGTTTTAAACATTCTTTAGATTAAAACAAGTTCTGAAGTTGGACTTCTGCTGTGAGTGAATGATGAAATCAATTTTTCTTGTGTTTTCATTAGTTAATCAATGAAAGGGAAAAGTGCTTGCGAGTCCATTTGGGCTACAACATTTGGTTCTCATTTTGCTATGCCGGCAAGTCCTAGCTCTATGCATGGAGGAGAAAAATCTACTTTTGTTCTGGTCCATTCTCCAGCAATAAGCTGCACACTCAGCTGTATCCAGTGGCTGGATAGTTCCTGAGAGATATGCCCACAGTTCACTCAGAGCTCCTGTGTCCTCTCATTGTCCTCTGATGTTCCTTCTGTGCCTTTTCTGCATTGTCATAATGTGTCCGCCTGAGTCAAAGCACACTCTCTGGTTAGCCTGACTCTCACTAATGGGCCAAGTGTGGTCCTGCTCTCTTCATCTTCTAATCAAGACTCCAGCGGGATCCAGAGTAAAGTGAACAGGACACAGCACAGGGGAAAGTTAAGATGGATGGCATAGCACAGCAGCAGCTTGTTTATCCCGAGGAATAGAAGTAGGGGGAATTGGTACGGCTTGCTCTCAGTTTTACCCCTTGTGTTACCACGACAGGTGATCTCTGGTAGAAGATACGTGTTGGCGGAAAAATACAGCGACTTTCTGTGTGATACGTATGACCACAGTAAAACCTTGTAAGATGTCATGAAACCTCACAGGAGTTTTGGGTAGGGAAGACCAAAATCTCCTCTCCCCTTGTGTAATTCAAGATAGTCTACCTTTTAAGGAGTGTTGTGGTTAGGAAAGGATCATTCATCTGGGTTCCAGATCTTATGAAGGGTGTATTACTTTTCTATTGCTGCTTTAAAAGTTGACCACAAATTTAGTGGCTTTAAGGCAAAAGAAGAAAATCTAGGTAGTACCATTCAGGACATAGGCATGGGCAAGGACTTCATGTCTAAAACACCAAAAGCAACGGCAGCAAAAGCCAAAATTG
>NW_012114866.1:1592901-1641888 GCF_000951035.1 Colobus angolensis palliatus | reverse complement strand
AAAAAATAAAAAAAAAGAAATTATTATCTTACAGTTCTGGAGATCATAAGCCTGAAATGGCTTTCACTGAGTTAAAATCATGGTGTCAGTAGGGCTACATTCCTTTCTGGAGGCTGTAGGGGACAATTCATTTCCTTGTATTTTTCAGCTTCTAGAGGCTGCTTGCATTCCTTGGCTTCTATACCCTTCCTCCACATTCAAAACCAGCAGAGTAGCACTTCCAAATGTCTCTCTGACTCTGGCACCTGGCTTCCCTCTTGTAATACCTTTGTGATCACATTGGGCCCACTGGATAAGCCAGGATCATCTTTCCTTAACATAATTGCACCTGAAAGTCCCTTTTGCCATGTAAGATAACATATTCACAGGTTCCAGGGAATAGCATGTGACCATATTTGGGGGCCATCATCTGGCTACTAAAGAGGACTTCCAGGTTGATATTATTCTGTCCCTTGTTTTATTCATGCTTTTGAAGATGTAATGAGATTTTTAAATTTAATTTAGCCTTTGTTTTTACAGAAATTCTATATGGTGATGCTGAGATACTAGCCAACTTATATCCCAAGTTCTTTTCTAATTCCCTGTTAATTAACCATGTTCCTGCATCTGGCACTGATGCAGTTGTTTGTTTGGACCTGAATGTAGGGGAATGGCAAATAGTCTTTTGGATTGGACATTGTCTTCTAGTGAGGTGAAAAGGTGTTCCCCTCAGCCAGAAGTGGAGAAGCTGGATGAACACTTTTAGCATAAATCTCTGAGACTGCTATGGAATTTACCAGATGGGCAGAGTGGAGATTATACTTAATAACCCAACCAATAGCAAGCCTCTTATAATAACAGTGTTATTATCTTACCCTCAGGTGGGCCAGCAATGTCCTAGAGTTTAATGAATCTGCAAAACAAAAGTTTGAATATGGAGCAAACAGGAAGGAGGGAACAATTACCCACTTGACATATCCTCTTGAAAGCTTACCAATCATGGTATTGTGGAAAGAACATGCTGTTTGGACTCAGACAACCTTGGATTTCAGGACCATTTGTGTCCCTTACCAGCTATGTAATCTTAAATCACTTAACCTCTCTCAGCTTCAAGTTTCTCACTTTTAAAACAGAGTTAATAATAATAATATCTGACTCATATCACTGTTTTGAGCTTAGAATATGTAAGTCCATGGTTCTCAAAGTGAATCTATACTGTAATTCCTAACCCAGGAATGTCATCATTACTTGGAAGCTCCTTAGCAAAGCAATCTCTCTGGCCCTACCCCAGACCAACTGAATCAGAAACTCTGGGTTGGGAAGCCTTACTCCATAAAATAGTAGTATGTAAAACACATGGAAAAGTGTCTCACATGACTGCGACTTAACAAATGCTGATTGTAATTATTCTTTTCACTGGGAGCCTCATTATATTCACCATGCTTTTTGCTTTTCAGTTACTGTTTGTTTTGGAAGAGCATGGCCAATGACTGATTTATGTTTGTTTATTAAGTTATGGTTTCTCTTTTTTCTCAAACTAAAAAGTCACATAAATAAAAGAAAACAGCATTATTAGTTTGTATTTCTGGCTGTGCCATTTTAACTCAGCAGAGGGGGAGTCACGCACTCTGGCAACTTCTTTTATCCAGAATGTGCTGTCGTGATGCCACAGAGCAAGGCTAGGCAGAAAGCTTATGCACTTGAGAGATGCTGTGACTATTTTCTTCAATTGTTTTTTTAAACTTTTTGACTAAATATACATGAAAAACATGAGCACACACATGCCTCACCAAATACAGCTTCATATTATGTGATGCATAAAATTTATTGCAGTGATTCATCATTTAGTTTCTATGTAATTAAGTACAGATGGATCCACATGTTCTGGGCCAAGTTAAAAATCATATTTTTTATGAAGAACCATAAATGCACTGCCAAACCACAACAGGAATGAGAAAGATAACTAAAACTCACAAACCACCTTTTAAACCCTGAGGAAAGTTTGACTTCTAGAAAAGCAGTTAAGCAGGAACTTATTAACTTGTCACTGAAGGATGTAATGAAAATTTGGAGCTCAATGGATCACCAGGATAGAGCAATGATTTCCTAGTAATTCAGGCAGGATTCCTGAAGTCAAATATTTCCATGTCAGTAGCTTTCTAAAGAATAAAGTCATGTAACCTACTCTTAGATTGTCACCAGGACTGTCTATTAGGTGGGGTCATGAGGTGACCCCAAGATTAGCGAAAAGAAAACTCACATTTCATGGATCTGAACTGTGGGACACAGTCTTTTTTTTTTTTTTTTTTGAGATGGAGTCTTGCTCTGTCACCTAGGCTGCAGTGCAATGGTGCGATCTTGGCTCACTTCAATCTCCACTTCCTGGGTTTAAGCGATTCTCCTGACTTAGCTTCCCAAGTAGCTGGGATTACAGGTGCCCACCACCATGCCCAGCTAATTTTTGTATTTTTGGTAGAGACGGAGTTTCACCATGTTGGTCAGGTTGGTCTTAAACTCCTGACCTCGTGATCTGCCCACCTCAGCCTCCCAAAGTGCTAGGATTACAGGAGTGAGCCACCATGTGTGGCCCTGTGGGATACATTCTGTATTATGTTCACAGTGGCCCTTTGAGCACAATACAGAGTGAAATAAATATTTTTGCCCTTGTTTTCTAGAGGCTCTGAGGACTTAAGTGCTTAGTCTAGGGTCCTGGCTTGTAAATGTCAAAGTCAGGATTAGAATGCATGTCTTCGCTGACAAGGCTCATTTCCCTATACCACATTACTTCTGTCAAGTTATGACATGAGAGACACCGACAGCTACCTTGTTCCATCAGGGTCACTTGGACTGATTTGCCTATATACCCCAAAAGAAAAACACACACAAAAAATGTTGCCTTTAGGGTTATTTCTCTGAGACTAAAAATCTGTGTCAAAATGTGTGGCAGAAATACATTCATCATGACCTTATTTATCAACAGTAACAAGAATGAGATACATGCTTGATTAAATAAATCTACCAGTAAAGCAATGTTGGAATGAAAAAGAGCTTTGAAGACATATAGACCTGCTTTTGAGTCCTAAATTTTGGTTCTACCACCTATCAGTTCACTAACTAAAGGCTGCTAGGCCTCTATGTGCTTCTGTTACTAACTTTTCTTTATATATGGATAGGCGATGATAGTTTCTATTTTAAAATACTATGTGAAGATCCAATGAGATAACAGATAAAAGTGCTTAACACAGTATCTGCCATAAAGTAGTTGCTCAGTAAGTGTTTACTGCCTAAAGGATGAAGCAAGCCATTATTAATTCTTATCATCATAGCACAGATTAATTTATCTGTTATCTAGCAGAGAGGAAGGGAAGTTTTGATTGTGTATGGTGTGTGGAAACATCAGGTTGGTGCTGGGGAGGTGGCCATGAGTGTTATGGAATTGGATGTCTAAACTGGGTGTTAAGAAGGGAAAAGAGGGAACTGAAAGGAAATTGGGAGAGCTGGAAGGTGGTTGGCTGATGGTTCCTTGAGGCTAAGCTTATAAGGAAACAATAGAGGCTCCTTCTCTGCCTATTCCCTGTCAGCCTCATCTACTGTTACCTGCTGACACACATTTTACATGCTTGTGATTCCTGCACACACCATGTTGTTTCATACTTCTGGGCTGTTGCTCCTGTTGTTTCCCAGTACAGTGTATTCCGTGGTTTTCATGTGGCTTAATCATCTTTTTTTTTTTCCAATACTTTCAGTTCTGGGGTACATGTGCAGAACGTGTAGGTTTGTTACATAGGTATACACGTGCCGTGGTGGTTTGCTGCACCCATCAACCCATCACCTACATTAGGTATTTCTCCTAATGAGATTCTCCTTTGAGATTCAACTCAAGTGTCACCTTTCCAGAAACCTTCAAATTGGACTCAGTTCACTCTTCAGTGACTTCTGATTTCTCTGTGCATTTTTCTTCCTCATCACTTCATACTCTAAAACATTGAATTGTGTATGAATTGATCTTCCCCACTACTCTGTGACCTTCTCCAAAGGGCAGGCTTTGTGTCTTGTTTATCTTTATTCTCCCAGAACTCAGCAATGTACCCAGTATATAATGATTATTCTAAAGATACTGGTTGAATTACACTGGACTAAACCAAGCTAGGAAGCATAAGGATCCTTTGCCTATTTCATGAAATTTCACTTCAGATTAGGCACTCCCTCCAAAGAAAAGCAATTATATCAGTGTTTGTGATTCAGCACTTGGCGATTTATGGCCAGGTGAGTTTGTAAATACAGCCCCACATTTGAACTATGGCCAATCCCAGCTTGCTGTTCTCACTGCTTTTGGGAGCTGTCATTCCAGTCAGTGTTTCTGCAGTTCCTCATTCATTGTTGTTATCCAAAGTAAGCAACTGTTGAATGCCATTGTGCTAAGGGATAGGTGGGATTTGGAAAAGGGTTGCAATTTCTACTATTGAGATTTTCAGGTTGTACTCCTGTAATTTTGTTCTAAGGGGAGAGAGTGGGAAAGGATTAGATGACTTGAAACATTGACCCGCCGGAGGGCAGATCACGAGTTTAAGGAATCGAGACCATCCTGGACAACATGGTGAAACCCCATCTCTACTAAAAATACAAAAATTAGCTGGGTGTGGTGGTGGGCATCTGTAGTCCCAGCAGCTTGGGAGGCTGAGGCAGGAGAATCGCTTGAAACCGGGAGGTGGAGGTTTCAGTGAGCTGAGATCATGCCACTGCACTACAGCCTGGCAACAGAGTGAGACTCTGTCTCAAAACAAAAACAAACAAAAAACACAACAACAAAATAGCATAATTCTCAAAGTATATTTATAAAGTTCTATTTTTTATAAGTTTGTGGGACTTCTTGGAGGGAAAAATTAGTAAACAGAAGCAGATTTAAAATGTGGTTTATAAAAAGCTAATAACTTTGTAACTAAAAATATTATACAAAAAAGTAGTGTGTCTTCATAATTCCTGTAAAATATTATAAATAATAAGTCAGATTTTATTCTCATAAACAAAATCTGTATAGATATTTGAAAATCAACACCAAATTTCAGGCAGTTCTTAAGGGTTTACTTATCTCAGAGGTTTTTGTGTACTCTATTCACAATCAAATTAGGTTCATGGTTCATTCACGATATGATGGAATCAAAAGTATGCAGTGCAATAAAGATTCAGGGAGCAGTTTTCAAGGAAATTCCTTAGCAGGGAGTTCTACTCCTCACTCATTAATCTCAGCTTTTCCTCCGTTAGAGCCGCCATGTTTGTCGTAAGGACTGGAATGGGGAACACAGCTTAACAGTTACCTAAGTGGGCTATGAAGCTAGCTTCCTTTTATTCTAATCCTTCCTCTTCTACTTACTGTCTAAATGGGGAAGTAAATTAGATTCTGTTTGCCTCAGTTTCCTCATGTGTACAATAAATGAGGTAATAATGCCTACCCCATAGATTGTTTTGGATATAAAAAGATTCATTACATTTAAGGGGTTTAGAGCAGTGCCTAGCACTTAGCAAGTACTCAATAAATATAATTACTCCCTAGCTTCAGCCTTTTCTTGTTCACTGGCAAATGCCAGTGCAGCTGAGCCATCAATAGTTATTTATCCATGTATTCATTCATTTAACAAATATTTTTTGAGTATTGAGTATGTGATTGGCACTGTGCAGGGTGCAAATGATACAGAAAATGAGTAAGATACAGCTTCTCTCTTTAATAAGTTCATGGTATAGTGTGTGTGTGTGTGTGTGTGTGTGTGTGTGTGTGTGGCAGGACTAGAGATGATGGTGTAAAAAAGTATTTCAATTAAACAGACAATTCTAACATGGGATGATAAATGCTCTAGCGAGAAGCACGTGGCTCATTTGGATCATAAGGTGGGGAACTGAATGCAGTCTCAGAGGGCCAGGACAGGCTTTCCAGCAGAATTGATATCTAAGATGAGTATGAGTTGGCCAAGTGAGAGTTGGGGGTGAGGTGGGGTAGGTGTATTTCATACCAAAGTAGCTGCCTCTCTAGAGGCCCTAGAGCAAGGAAATCGTATAAGGATCAGTGTGGAAAGTCAGGCAGAGGGTGGCCAGAAGCAAGGCTAGGCAAGGGTGAAGGAGTCAGATTAGCAAGGGTCTTTCCTATTATGCAAAAGAAATTTGGCTCTATCCTGTCCTACTCAGTGGAGAAGCTCTGAAGTCTTCTAAACAGGGTTTAAAACACTTAGATAGTTTCTCTTGTTTGAATTAGTATCTTTTAAACATTATTTCTAATTCCTGACAGAATTTACTCCTTCTACTTTTGGGTCCCTCTGTTTCTCTGTAGGCTCCTATCATGGCACTGTATTGCTTTATTGAACTTACTGTTTCTAATCCTGCCTTCCCTGGGAGACTGAGGGCTTCTCAAAGATTGTTTTTTTTTTTTTTTTTTTTTTTTTTTTTTTTTGAGACGGAGTCTTGCTCTGCCGCCCAGGCTGGAGTGCAGTGGCCAGATCTCAGCTCACTGCAAGCTCCACCTCCTGGGTTTACGCCATTCTCCTGCCTCAGTCTCCGGAGTAGCTGGGACTACAGGAGCCCGCCACCTCGCCCGGCTAGTTTTTTGTATTTTTTAGTAGAGACGGGGTTTCACCGTGTTAGCCAGGATGGTCTCAATCTCCTGACCTCGTGATCCGCCCGCCTCGGCCTCCCAAAGTGCTGGGATTACAGGCTTGAGCCACCGCGCCCGGCCTTCAAAGATTGTTTTTTATCTATCTCTGTATCGCTAGGATCTGGAACAGTTATTGATGCTGCTGAATAGGCATTCAATGGAAGCTTGATTTAAAACAAACAAACAAAAGTTGATTTTAGAAAGAAAGCATTTTTTTCTTATATTTTTAGGACAAAGCATTCTCAGATAAAATCTGGCCATCAAGTCAACAAAGTGAGTAATCTTGTTCACTCTGAAGGCAGTGTGAGCGCCATGAGGTGCTGCCCAACAGATCTCTAATCCACCTGTCCTTCTATATGTTCTTTATTAATCACTGCTGGGCAAGCACTGTGCTAGGCACCAAGGGAGATATAAATACACTGAAGACAGCATTATATAGTTGTGAAAATGTTACTTATGTACACAAAACAAACCCTATATCCCGAGGGCCTAGCACAGTGGTGGTATTGCTCAGTCCTCAGTCAATGTCTGTGAATAAATAACAAGTGAATAAAGGGTGAGGGATATGTGTGAAATGTATGATATACATAATAAATGCTCCAAGAGTCCAGCTGAGGGAAAATCTGTGAGCTGGGTAAATCTGATAGGGTCTGATTGAGGTGTCCTAGCCTTAGAAGATGAGTAGGATCTGGAAAAATAGAAGGAAAAGGTGGAGGACTCTAAGGAAAGAGAAATAGCATGAACATCACTTCATGCAGACTAATAATGCCTGAAGGATATAAAAGCCATTGGAAATTATGAAAGCTCTGATAACAATTGGGGTATACTGGAATTCACACAAATGAACCAGTTTTCTAGGCATATTGTAATTTGGCCAGTGAATGTGGGAAGACCAGCAGTTGCTTTAGCAGACAGCCAATGTGGGCCCTCATGACAATGCTAATTAAAGCAAAGTTAATTAGTTAATTAAAACAGAAGTGGTAAATGGCAGTTTCTAAATTCCAGCTAAAGGTGGAGGCAACACTAATGATTCTGCCACCTGAGTAGAATCCCAAGGGAGGGTTTTGCCTTCTGAGAAAATTTGTAACTTCGAGCTATAGGTCTCTGTCATCAATTTAGCCATGAAAGGCCCGTTGCATTTTAGAACCCCAGTTCCATGTGCCTGGAAATTCTGAATCTTGCAGAGCTAGAACTTTAGATTCATCAGAGTCAATGCTTTATTTAGGTCAGAACTGGCCTTGTGTTCATTTGTCAATTTGCAGCTGAAGCGAAGGCCTTAAACGGAAGCCTGGCATTATCTGCTTGACAATGATTTGATGCTGCACCATGTTGTGCTGGAAATTAGTGTCTAGAACCAAAATGTTAATCACAGGGACCTCTATACATTGATGGCATAAATAGCATGTTTCCATATAAAAAAATCCATAGTGACTCATTTCCATTTCAATAAAAATCTCCCTTTGCTATTTCAGTGAATTGAATGACTGACTCCGAGCACTTTTCTATTTGTGCTCTAGGTTGAGCTAATTTAACTTTGCAGAAAATTGCTGGATCTGTTAGAATTACCTCTGTCGTCTCCTTAGGTGCTCAGAGAGTTCAAAGCGATTCTTTCTCCGTGATGAGAGGTGGAAATTTGCTTCGTCTAGCCCCCTTCTCACTAAAGATATGAACTACTCTTCAGACCCCATAAACATGTCTTCTTTTGGGTCTATGATGATGTTTTCCTAAGTTCTTTGGAGCATCAGTTCTTCAGAAGGTTAGGAGGTTTACTTGGAAAAAAAATGGTCTTGTGTATACGTTTGCAAAATGATTAGAGAAAGTCAACAAATGGATGATAGGTTTCTACAGTGCAAGACTTCTCAGTGTTTATCTCCAATAAGAGAATAGAATTTTGTCATCTTTTTGACCAAATAATTTCTTTTTCATGGAGCTATTTAATTTTTCAAAGAATACACTAAATTTCCAAAGAAAACAGTCCATATATGCTCAGCTCTAGTAATCATCAGCTAAGACCTTAATTTAAAAACTGCTGCATTACTCATTAGTCATGAGACAGTAGGCAAGTCTTCTCACTGTGCAGGACCTCAAATTCCTCATCTGAAAAATGGGAGGATTGTTGCTTCAACTTGCAGTATTTTGTGACAATTAGAAATGTTAGACTAGTTATACATATGAAAAGTTCTGTAAGGTGGCAGAACATAGTAAGTAGGTAATAAATGAACCATTTCGAGGGACTACTCTGATTTGAAACTTTTTTCCAATCTCCTACTTCATGCTCCACTTCATCTTCCTTCCTTCCTCTTCTTTTCCCTCTTCTCTGTTCCACTGCTCTTCCTTCTATGACAACTACCACCGTGACTATTACTAGGTGCTAACATTTTAGGCGCTGTGCACTGGATTGTCTAACAAACACCTGACACCCCCTTTTCTCTTTCCACTTCCATATTCTGTTATATTAGATAGTTTGGGCCAGTGTGACACAAGGGCAATTCTTATGGGACTCTGAGAAGACTTTTGTTTTCCTTAATGAAAGTACACAACGTATGGAACCGTGACAACTATATTACAACCATTAGTAAAAGGCCTAGAGAATGGCAGACGTGTTTGCCTTTGTATCACTGAACCAACACCTGAAGCAATCCCCCTCCACAATTTTTATAACATGCGTAAAATGAACCCCAAAGAGTATAAGTGTTTGAAAATAGGCTTTCTACTACTTGTAGACACAATTCTAAAAGGTTGAGGTAGCATTTATTGAATACTTTCTACATGCTGGTACTAAACACTTAATGCATATTACCTCATTTACTACTCAAAATAGGAATTATTATCTACCATTTTACAGTTGAGAAAGCAGACAAAAGTACCTTATTCAAACTCATAGCTGAATTGAAATCCAGGTGTGGTTCCAAAGCCAGAACTCTAAACTAGTATGCTGTCTTTGCATTTTCTATCTCTGTACATACACCTTTCCAGGAGCCTGTCCTAACCTTCAGAGACATAGTTACCATAACCATAGATATTATTATATTCTTCATCTTGAGGTACACAATTAGTATCCTTTTAAAGATAGAGAGCCCTTACCATCTGCCATTCCATGTGGAAGGGACACACACAGACCCCATCCAGAAATAGAGGGCATACCCAGTCTCAGATTATAGTAGCCTGTTTCTTCATACACCAGACAGAGGACAGCAGAACAGGGCTGGGCCCAGTATGGTAGATGCTTCTCCACCAAAGACCTACATCCAGAGATTTAATTTACCTATTTAAGCCCACCTGACATCCCAAGAGGTGGGCTCAATGGCATATTAAAATTTTCACACCTGAGAATCACAACTCATGGAAGTGATTTGGAAGAACACGTAAAAATATTAGAAACACCTGAATTTATTTGTTTCCCATTAGTTAAGTTGAAGTGTGGCAAACCATGTGTTATACACTGGCTTTTATAAAACTAATTATCAAATGGGAGCTGAATCCCTGAATAAAAGACTATATCCTACGATGTAATAAATGTGCTAAACATCTTAATTTTGTATCACAGAGAATAAATATTTAGTTTTGGAGCTCACGGAAGCTATAGAGGAAAAGAATTTAAGTTTGCATCTCTTTCTAATGACTGTGGGTTAAAAAGGAGAGCATATATCAGATGCATGTGATACAAAAGAATTACAGCTTTCCCTGCGCCTTTTTCTTATCCATATCAAAAGCAGGTTCTAGCTTGAATATTAGGGTTGATGGCAAAAAAAGGAATCTCCATATAATCAGACTGTAGCCTGTCTCAGCTATAATCACATAGACAGATCAAGATTTGCCAAGATTGCAGAAAGAAGACCAAACACTTGCCAAAGGTCTCTCCTTACCCTCTTTCAGATTCTAACATCCAAATGCACAGATTGCAAAACTGTAAACAACTACGTGGCCCTGTAGGAAAAAAAAGTTAAAACATTGCAACAAAAATCTTTAGAATTTCCGTTTTCTAGTGGTTGGCACTGTCAGTACAATTTGTTGCTTTTGTTTGTCCCTTTGTTTATTAAATTAGAAACAAAATAGTTTAAAGTATTTATTGAACGTTACTAGAGAAACATTATAACTACAGCAAAGCATGGGATCAGTGATCCAATTGTAGAGGGGAGACTGATGACCACAGGAGTGAGAGAAATATCTGTAATGTAGGGCACTGTTGTCTTAATCTTATAAAAATTAATAGGACAACTAGGGAGTAAGAGTGTGCACATTTGAAGACAAGCAAAAAAGTACCTACCACATTACTACCATCCCAAATTCATTCAACAAACATATCAAAAGTCATTATTGAGCACTTCTGTGTGCCAAGCACCCTTCAAGGTAGTAGTAGGTATTGGAGGCACAGTGATGAGCAAGGTAAAGAAGACCTCCACCCCTAAGGAGCTTGCTCTGCTTAAATTGGAACATACGATGTGCTATACAGAATGGCAAGGAGCTGGACAACATAAAGATCAAGATGCCCTGGAAAACTCAGACTGTATAATCAATGTCTCCATAGGTTTGTGCTGCCATTTATAATGCTCTCTTTGTTATTAAGATCATCCAGATTGTGTATTTGGTACAGTAACTTTCACGAGTAAAAGAAGACTGACAATGGTTAACTTAGTTAATCAAATACTTAAGTTAATCAAATACTAAAGAAGTGCTTACTGTGTGGCAGACACTATACACATGTTAACTTATTCATCTCTCACAACCATTCCATGAAGTAAGCATTTCTTTTTTTTTTTTTTTTTTTGAGACGAAGTCTCGCTCTATCGCCCGGGCTGGAGTGCAGTGGCCGGATCTCAGCTCATTGCAAGCTCCGCCTCCCGGGTTCACGCCGTTCTCCTGCCTCCGCCTCCCGGGTTCACGCCGTTCTCCTGCCTCAGCCTCCCTAGTAGCTGGGACTACAGGCGCCCGCCACCTCGCCCGGCTAGCTTTTTGTATTTTTTTTTTTTTAGTAGAGACGGGGTTTCACAGTGTTAGCCAGGATGGTCTCAATCTCCTGACCTCGTGATCCGCCCGTCTCGGCCTCCCAAAGTGCTGGAATTACAGGCTTGAGCCACCGCGCCCGGCCGAAGTATGCATTTCTTTATCTCCATTTTTCAGAGGAAGAAATCAAGGCATAGAGAGGTTAAGTGAATTTGCCTAAGGTTCTGCACCTGGTAAGTGATGCTGCAGGTGCTCTCTAGCACTATACTGTGCTACCTTCAATAAAGTGCCTACTATTTGCCAGCCTTTATACATATTAACTCCTTCACTTTTTACAATCCAGTTTGTCAGATGGTAAAAATAACGTACAGAGAGACGAAGTAGCAGTGCTGTTGTTCAAACCCAAAACAATCTGACTAGGCAGCCAGTGTTCTCTGCCACCACTCCCATGCTGTCTCCCTAAGGAGCTTTCTCTAGTGAGTTTTTTAGGTGATCAGACATAGACTCACAATTCCCTCCCTCCATCGATATGCTTGTTTTATATACTCGTCTTTCCTGGAAGATTCTGTTTACAGATTGGACTTGAAGAAAGCTGATAAAACAAAAGTTTGAAAAATAAATTTTCTTAGCCAAAAGGAAAGGCTGATCTTGCAGAAATTTCAGAAAAAGAATAGTTCGTAGAGGAGTCAGGAAGGCAGCTGGAAAATAGGCCAGCAGGTTAGATATATGAAAGGCCTGCTATGTACAGACCATGACATCGCCAGGATTTATTGAAGAAGAAGACACGAATTACAGTTTAATTGAATGTCTTGTACAATATACATAGAAAGAGATGAGAAGTGTAAAGCAAGTAGAAAAGAGTTGAAAGAAGTAAGGGTACAAGTTAATAATGTAAACGAATTGGACCTTGTGGATAAAATTCAACTCTCCTCTGAGTTATTTCAAACCGCAGCAGACACAGTATCTTTACCATCATAACAAGTCATGCTTTGAAGATTTAGGGCTGACAGAAAAGTAGGACTTTATGCAGGCTAAGTGATGGTATAGGAGAATAGTTCAAGCAATGTTATTTAGATATGTAGCTACCATTTGAAAGCTATGTATCTTCCATTTATTTATCTAGGTTTTAGAAATACTGTTAAATTTCAGAAGAGTTAGCAGGGCTGATGTCTTGACCAGCTCTTTTGATGTGTACTTCTTAAATAGAGGTGATCCTTAGTCCCAATTATCAACAATCGGTGTTGCCTTTTTGGTACTTCAACATTTTTCCCAAGCCACTGATAACATGATCTTGTCTTTTGAAGTGCTTTGGGATCATTTATCACATAAGGAAGTTCCTAACATGGGGGTAAAACATTGACTTTTGGCGCTAGATTCTTTTCAGATTGAAATGCTCAAATAACTACTACCTGTGATATTGAACTTGGAGTGAGATGAGACTATAGGCAAAAAAGAATTGGGAAACTGGTTGTTTTAATATGCAAAGTCACTTAGTTGTTTTGTCCTTTTCAGCTGCTTAGATATCTCCCAAAGATTTCATCTTGCCCATTAAGAACTAAAATATAAATCTTACATTCTTGTGCCTCTATTGGATGGACATTTAAGCACTCTTCTGGCTTGAATAAGGTTTAGGCACGTGCAAGTGCAGTCCGATGTGTAGAGTTCTTGGCATTCTGCTCTCAGTATAATCTTTGTTAGTAACATATTTTTACTCTGTTCTGGTGAGCTAGAATTTAACCCACAATGTAACTCTTTCCCCTCAGAACTCGAGGGCCCTTGCCTTGACTTTGTGACCTAACTCTGCTCTGTCTCACCTCTCAACCTTACTCCCCATATGCTGTAACTCTACTTTATTAGAGATTTTGACTTCCATGTTTCTAGACTTGGCCTAAGTAACTGGACCCACATCCCATTAACCCCATAAATACCATTTTATGAGAAGGTCCATGCCCTAAGGCACCCTGCCTCCCATGGTTTCATTTACTCAGATTTCTCCCATTTAAAAGACCCAGGAAACACATGTCTCTGCTTCAGCTGTAGGGGCCAGCGCCCCTCTAAGCCCCCACAACTTTTACCTTAAGGTTTCCCCAGAGGAGCCCCTTCTCTTCCACAGGTTGACTAGGCTGCTGGATCTGCTGGCTGCGGAGGATGACTTGCCATCCCCTACATGCATGCGTACCACAGTAGATGTGGTGAAGGCGCTGCGCACATTTCTCTCTGGTTTGGCTAGGATGATGTACACCTTCGGCACAAACATGCAGCCTAGGGCCACTGTGGCACTGAGGCTGACTGAGAAACACATGGTGATGATTTTGTAGTTGCTGCCAAAGTAGATTGGTACAAAAGCTAGCCATATAATGCAGGTCGTGTACATTGTGAAGGCGATATACTTGGCCTCGTTGAAGTTAGCTGGAACATTTCTGGTCTTGAATGCATAGAAGGTGCAGCTCAAAATCAACAATCCATTGTATCCAAGTGGAGTGACAACTCCTAGGTTAGTGGTGTTACAGATCAGGTAGACTTCTCGAATGCTTGGGTAGTCATGCATTATGTCAGGAGGCTCCATTATAAAGAGGGCAACAATGATGCCCAACTGGATGCATATGAGAATGAAAGCAATCACTAGCTGGGCACAGGCACTCATGAATCTGGGCTTTTTGGTACAGATCTTCTTCTTGCTGCCAGCCAGGATCCTTGCAATACGGTTGGTCTTTGTTACAAGGGCTGAGTAGCTCATGGCTGGGGAGAGACCAATGCCAATTCTCTGAAGGTAGCAGTAAATCTGTTTGGGCTTTGCAATGAGGCAGAAGGTACATAAGTAGCCCAGGCAGATGCCAGCAAGGATAATGTAGCAGAGTTCCCTGCTTGAGGACTTGACTACTGGTGTATCCCGGTAAATGATGAAGACTGCAGTAACAAACAGGGTGGCTAGGAGGCCAAGGCAGGCAAACACCACAGCTGCAATGGGTTCAGGGTCACCCCATCGAAGATACTGTACTGGAATCAAATCACAACCTGCAGAGACACAAACACATATTGTAAAGGAGGAAGAGATGTTGACTTGGGTCACATATCCCTAAGCTACAAGCAACTGTTTATGACCATTTCAGTTTGTTCCCCATCTCTACCTTTCTAATATCAGAATCTCATGCTACTCATTGTTTTATGTATTCATTCAGAAAATTTTAATGATGATATTACTGAACACATACATGGTCTGTGATAGGAACTATTCTAGGTTCTGAAGCGAAATAATGAAGAACATGTTTCCTGCCCTCATAAAAAAAAATCAGTGGTCTTTTAAACAATTATAACTGTGATAAGGTTCATGAAGAGGTATAATATGGGTTCTAAGCAGTCTCTGGAAGCAGCAAAGACCTCCTACAATAGGAATTATCAAATAAATGTGTTGGTTTGATGGAGTTGGGAATTTCATGGGCTTGGCAAACTTACAGTTAAACTACATTAACTGTAAGGAAGAGAGGCATGAAAGGAAGCCATTGTGTGACAGTGTAACAAGTGGCCTAAGATGAGGCTGGGAGGTAGGCAGGAAGGGGATCTTGGAGTTTAGAGAGTCCTAGATCAGTAGGAAGTTATTCTGAGGATCTATGTAGAGCAACGACAGGATCAGATGTGTGTGTGTGTGTGTGTGTGTGTGTGTGTTTTAAACATTTCTTTGGTTGCTATGTGGGTTTTGGATGAGATAAAGGTGTGGACACATTTAAGACTTATTTTAGAGCCATATAGAGTGTTCGAATGGATGTGGGAGTGTGTGAAAAGTGAAAAAGGTCTGAAATATGACCAACACTAGTAAAGAAATTTCAGAGAATCTTGTGGTTTAGATGTTTTAGAAGATTCTGTTGAAAAAAAGGAAGATATTCATTTTTATAAGAAAACTGACCCCAAAGACAAACAATTGGCAGGCAAGGGAAGTGCACCACTCTCAAAATCATTCCTTATTTATGACATGCAGTTTTTAAATTATTTCTTGGTTATATAGCAGAAAAACAGCGATAGAATATAGCATCATTTGGATTATCTGTCCTTTACAATTTTTTAGGACAGTGGTTCTCGAAGTTGGCTATACACTAGAATCACCAAGAATACACACACACACACACACACACACACACACATACACACACACAGACACACACACACACACACACACATAAAATCCTGAGACCTGGGTGTCCCATCGGTTGAGCTTCTGACTTAATTTGTCTGAGTGTTACCTGGGCGTCAGGATTTTTTAACAATACTGTAAGTGCTTCTAATGTGCAACTACAGTTGAGAACCATTGTTCTAGGAGGATCATTGTTGTCAGTTCCACTTTTAAAGAAAATAGAATTGAGATAGCTTCACTGAGTAGGAAAGGAAGCAAGTAATCTGGAGCATTGGACATTTGAGAAATATAGCAGAAATGACTAATTTCATGTCAATATCTATTCTTCCCTTCATTCTTAGCAACAGACCTCTAATTTCATTTGCAATGGTAAAGGCATCAGTTACAATACTACATTTTTCATCAACCATTGCTGTGAACTGTGGCATATGAGTAGTAGGTTTTAACCAATAACATGTAAACAGAGGATTCCTAAAAGTAAAGTGACTCATGGTAGAAAGTAACATTTTTCTCTTATTTACTGTCTTCTTCTGCTGTCTGGCATATAAACCTGATGGCTAGAACTCCAGCAGTTGTTTTGGACTTTAAGGTAACTTGAAGGACAGAACATGTGTTCTGGGTTTGGAAGAGAAAAATAGTTGGGGCTCCACTCCCTGAGAACCATGAACCCCTCACTACCTGTGGACTATGTATATCCACATCTTCTTTGTTTAAGCTTCCTTTATATATTTTTTTTATTGATCTATGTAGGGAAACCAAATCCTTATTGATAAGGAGTAAAGTTTCCTATTAACTTGTCCTATCCCATGATCAAGGGTGTTGCAGTCAGTGGCTTTGAATATCAATGGTTACTGGGAGGTAGGGGAGGCAACAACAGGTAATGACAGCAAGGAAGCATGTAGCTCTTTCAAAATATGCCTAAGGGTAGCTTCCTTGTAGAAAGGGAAGGGAAGGGAAGAAGGAAGGGAAAGAGAAGTGGAAGGGGAAGGGGAAAGGGAATGAAGGGGAAGGAGAAAGGAAGGAGAAGGGAAGGGGAAAGGGAGGGGAAGGGGAAGGGGAAATGGAACGAAAGTGAAGGGAAGAAGGAAGGGAAAGAGAAGTGGAAGGGGAAGGGGAAAGGGAATGAAGGGGAAGGGGGAAGGAAGAAAATGGAAAGGGGAAAGGGAGGGGAAGGGGAAGGGGAAATGGAAGGGAAGGGAATTCTTCTTCCCCTTATTTCTGCGCTGCTGCTGTTTTGCTTTAAGATGTCGCATTTCAGATAGTACTATTAGTACTATAAATAAAGTCATAATGGGTTTAATAGGAGTTATGAGCTAGTCTGGGATTCTCAGCACATTTTGCAAAATGTTTCTATGGGAAAATGTATTCTTACTCTAAATAATTTTGTATTTAATATCGAAAGAAAGGGCTTTAAATTTTAAAAAATTGTGGATAGCTCAGACTAAATACAACTAAATGCAAAACATTTGTGTTATATGACCTCATTAAGTATAAAAATACATATCTCATTGCTAATTAATATACCTATATCCATATTTCTAGTCATCTACATTCCCATGTGCTTCCTATACAGTTGGAATTCAACCTCTGATACTTTAGTATGCCATAGAGTTTAGGCTTATATTTACAAGTTTGCTCCTTGGAGAGACTGTTTTACAAAAGAAAATATGAATCATATATTTTTTTGAGACATAGCCTCGCTTTGTCGCCCAGGCTAGAGTGCAGTGGTGTGATCTTGGCTCACTGCAACCTCTGACTCCTGAGTTCAAGCGATTCTTGTGCCTCAGCCGCCTGAGTAGCTGGGATCATAGGCACGCCCAGCTAATTTTTTTGTATTTTTAGTAGAGACGGGGTTTCACCACGTTGGCCAGGCTGGTCGAACTCCTTGCTTCAAGTGATCCACCTGCCTCAGCCTCTCAAAGTGGTGGGATTACGGGCATGAACCACCGTGACTATCCCATTCCTATCTTTATTATTTCATAATAGTTCATTTATAGCAATGATTTAACAATAAAATTTATTAAATATATAAAGGTCTGTTTCTACTGCTAGGTCATAAACCATTAATGTCTATAGCAATTTACTTATAAAAGAAATGTTATGTTTGTATATAGGGCAGGAATCTTTTCATTACCTAAAAGAATGAGCTGGAAAAAGTAATTAAACACTTCAGTTTTACCCCATTTTTTCCTACTGTTCTGCTAAATCTTAATTATTTCTTAATGTAATTAACAGTTTAATTTATAAACACTTTGCATAGAATAACATTTACTACTATTTTTATCAGATATATTTTTGAACTCTCATGTTCAGCTTATTAACATCTGTGTGAAACTAAAGAAAACTCTTTAGATATATGTGTTAAAAATATACATGAGGCTTGCCTCTGATGTAATTATTTTCACAAATTTATCAGAATTTATATATTTAAATGAATGTTTCTTTTATTTAATGTAAACTATTTAGAAAGTCTTACATTTAGTTTGATGCTGCCATTGCAAAAAAATACTGTTGTAACTATTCTCTAAGAATAGCAAATTGGACTCTGATTAGAGGGTTATAATCACTGAATCTTAGGATTGAATAAGATCTTAGAGTTCCCAAACAATGGATGTGTATCACAATCACTTGGGAAGCCTACAAAACTATAACTCATGAGTCTAAACTCAGAAGATTTTGAGTCAGTACATTGTGGTGGGGCAAAGGAATCTTATTTTGAATAAGCGACTTCAGTGATGCTCTATTAGTCTTTGGTGCTTGGTCTGCAATTCAACCTTAGAGATTATCAAGCCAAATTCTTACCCATTGTGCTAATGCTTTATATGATAACTCCAAGACGTAATCATCCTAACCTTACTTAAGGCTTTTTATAAAATATATCGTCTCAAGGGCAGGACTGGTGGTGGCGGTGGGGAGATAGATTGAGAAGGCAGGAAGCTGTGATGGCAAGCGGAGACTGTAAATGAAGAAATCAGTCAGAAGACTATCATAAGGAGACAGAGATGATAAAGACAAAAACTAAGTCACTGTACTAGAGAAAACAATTAGTTGGTAAGGACATTTAAGAACTGGGATTGAAAGAAATTATGAAGAAGATAGAAGAATCAAGAAGAAAGTCTTTGTAGCTGATAGCAGTACTGTTAGCTAAGATGAGGGCTTAGGAAGCAAAGGGTCACATGTCATGGGAGTCTGACCTAGTAAGCTTTGAAAATCTATCCGTGTGGAAGTTACAGCTTTAGGAATATCTGTTTATAGAAGCTGAAAATAAGAGGCATGGAAATAAACACAATCAGTGAGGAAATTCTTAGATGTGGATGAGAGCAGAGCCTAGCAGTCTGGCGTAACACCAATACTAAGGAATGAGAGAGGGAGATAATATGTCAGGGAAGATGTAACATTAGACAGAAGGAAGGAAGTGTATCAGAAGCCAAAGGAAAGTGTTAAGTGGATGGCCCACCACAGTCCCCTCTAACAATATCAGTTCTGTTTTACTTTTTAAAATTCTTACCCAAATAGCTTGCACAAAGCTTCAAGTTTCAGGTTCACAGGTATCTCTTCTGACATTAGATAATTATATGTTTTTTTTCCCTTCACTAGTATTAGATTTATTTGTTTTGCATAAGGAATGTTATACTAACATGAAACAAAGTCTACCAAATCTCAGAATCTTGAAATAATGCTAACCTTATTATGATATAAATTTAAATTCTCAGTGATAACTACCCCTACTATGTGCACTGTTGTACAAATATCTGTGTAGTTATTGTTCCTAACTTCCTTATTTTCTTCTAATCACTGGGCATTTTTTCCATCAATGGTTTTATTTTTTATCCTTGTTTCAACCTTACTGTAATGGCAAGTTACTGGAAGTGTATCTAGAGGATACCTAAGAGTCTAAAGTGCATATAATGTATAGTTTTATTATGAGTTTAATCAATTTAGCATATATTATTATATTTTGAATTAAATAATCTTGATCATGTGAGTGAAATTCCTTCCTAACAACCATATTGCAGTTTCTCTGGTTCTCAGAAAATGCACAATATTATATTATTTTCTAGAAATGCAGATGAAACATGGATTGGAAAACTGCGGTCCATTTTCTGATAACATCTATTTAGGTAGCTATTCACTTTTCATTTTTCTTCCCTTTTATACTTGATTCATAACTCTGTGGTTCTCTTGTATAATCCATCGTTTCATAGCATGAACTGACATACATTGAAAATACAAGTTTTTCTCTTTTTAAAGAGGGAAAGTGAGCTGCCAAAACTATATTGTCCACATTCATTCTAGTACTTCACTAATGTGTTTCCCATAAGTCTAATAGCAGAATGGATGATCTACTGATTTTCTGGACCCCTAAAAATGATGTGACTGCTCATTCACAGCTGTTACTCATGCTTAGTGTTTGGTTGTTAGTTTTGCAGTATTAATATTGCTGTAGTTACTAGTTTCTAGACTGCTGCATATTTCAAACCCTGTTTCCGGTGTCTCTTCAGGGAGAGATGCCTGATGTTCTGTAAGTTGGGCTCAACAGGAGCTCCTTACTAAGCTCCTACATTCCTGTATATTTTGGATAAAGGAAATTGCTACTTAGAATCTCTGAGAATAAGATGTATGTGCCCTCAGCTGCTGATTAGGTCATTTCAGGCATACAATGAAAGGGAAGATATAAGATAGATTATAAAAAACGGATCTATTAGAACTAATATGGGGATACAGAACTGACATGGGGCTGTTGTGGGTTTCCCCTTTAATATGTGAGCACAGATCTGCCCAGAGAATAAGGTGTTAACTGGTAACTAACAACATCATGCTTGCTTTCCATCTATTTAACCAATAAGTCGTCTTTTTACCTTTCTTTCTTTACCTCTCTGGATTTGGATCTCATGGATGTTGAACTGGGATCGCAGGGTGATACAGAATCAGAATTCTTTCTGTAGTGTTCATATCCCTGATCCTTTAATAGTTTTTCTTTACTTAGCCTGAGCTAAGGTTTTTCTTTTTTTTTTCTTTTTTTGAGACGGAGTCTCGCTCTGTCACCCAAACTGGAGTGCAGTGGCCGGATCTCAGCTCACTGCAAGCTCCGCCTTTCAGGTTCACGCCATTCTCCTGCCTCAGCCTCCCGAGTAGCTGGGACTACAGGCGCCCGCCACCTTGCCCGGCTAGTTTTTTGTATTTTTTAGTAGAGACGGGGTTTCACCGTGTTAGCCAGGATGGTCTCGATCTCCTGACCTCGTGATCCGCCCGTCTCGGCCTCCCAAAGTGCTGGAATTACAGGCTTGAGCCACCGCGCCCGGCTGGTTTTTCATCACTTCCAAAATTCAGAGAATTTGAAGTGATGGGTGTCTGTGTGTGATGTGAGACATTGAGGAAACTCATTTCTCTCTGTAGCACTTACAGTATTTATAATCCATTTTGTGGTAGGGGGAGTTTGATTGATTATATCATTAAAGTCTGTCTTCTCTACTTGACTAGAAGCACCCTGATAATAGGGAGTTTGTCTCTTTTGCACACAAATGGGTCCTCAGTACTGAGGACAGTGTCTCACTCATGTGGTTAATACAGCAACTTATAAATTAATACATATTCTATACAATTAAATATAGAATTCTAATTCTAGGGCATGGATAAGTCATTCTCAAAAAACATTTGTGTTGCCTTTAGAAGTCCCAAGTCACAGAACTATTATGTACTGTTTTAGACAGAAGTCTAAAATCAGTTCACTACACCTGAATTTGAGTCTAGTTTCTGGAACCCAAAGAGGGCAAAACTAGATAAGCAGCTCAAAAACTTACTTCCGCCTAGGGATGTGACATGTTTCACGTTAGAAGTATTCCTTGTGGGCAGGTGTGGTGGCTCACACCTGTAATCCCAGCACCTTGGGAGGCTGAGGCGGGCGGATCACAAGGTCAGAAGTTCAAGACCACCCTGGCCAATATGGTGAAACTCCGTCTCTACTAAAAATACAAAAATTAGCCGGGCATGGTGGCAGGTGCCTATAGTCCCAGCTTCTTGGGAGACTGAGGCAGGAGAATCACTTGAACCCAGGAGATGGAGGTTGCAGTGAGTCGAGATCGCACCACTGCACTCCAGCCTGGGTGGCAGAGTGAGACTCCATCTCAGAGAAAAAGAAATATTCCTCGTGCTGACTAGTCATTTGGGACATTTTTAATGACTAATTGATTAATCTAAATTTTGAGTTATTCATTATATCTGGGAAGTATGTATAGAGGAAAGAATGAGACAGTAACGAGTAAAGTCATTCTTTAAAAAGTGCCATCCAACTATTAAGGTTAGATAGATGTACTTTTCTTAAGAAGGTTGTTAATCATAACTTTTGTTTTTCTTTTTTTTGGTTTAGGATAGAAAAAAAATAGAAAAGTTCCCAAGTTTTCTTCAAGGAAGGCATATTCTATAGTTGATTGATTTTTACCATTACCTTAGCATGAAACAAAACATGGCATGATCGCTTTCTCCAATAAAAATATAGTCTTTATCAAAGGTGTTAGGCAAGTTTTATTGGTAACTGCCCCAATAGGAAGCTGCCATATTCCTCTTTATGTTAGTATCAAAAAAAAAAAAAAAAGAGACTAACATTTATTGAATGCTTACTATGTGTCAGGTGCTATCCCAGAAATTTTATGTAATCTTCACTATAAAAAATGAGGTAAATATCATTATTTCTATTCTTCAGAGGGGGCAATATGAAGTTTAATTAGATATGTTAACTTTCTGGGACTGAGATTAAAACTCTGTGCTTATCTACTAACTTATTTAGTTAATTTATTTATTTTATCTTTGCTACATCAGAGAAGGCAACTTGGTCAATTACTCCTCTGAAAGAAGTCCTGAGTCTATTCAGTAGGAAACAGAAACCTGATTAATTAACAATGTCTGCATGGGCAAGGTGGGGCTAGTGGTGGCATAAATATTTGATAGCTTTATCTTAACATAAATCCATTCTTCCTCTTGAGAAATCTCATTGGTTCAAACCCTTCAGCAAGATTTTCATTCTGGGCTATGTGTCCTGAGAGTTGCTGGCCAGAGACAATGATTGATCAGTTGTTTTTCTTGGGTTCCTAAAGTTTTCTAAGCATAGAAAATGTTGTGAATGATCATTCATGGGACATTCCCAACTTTGCTACAGAGTAGACTCATAGCCATCCATTTGTCACTGGACCTAGCCTATTCCCCATTCTTCAAGGTTTATTATACATCTCGTTTTAGATTCCCTTAATTGAATTCCTTCACAGAGCTGAAAATTCAGAGTTATACTTTTTATTTTTGTTTTTTTATTGGTTATATTTTATAGGGGAATTTGAAATTGTGTGCAAAGATTTCTTTTATAATTAAGACATAAAGAATGATTTAATAGTACTGCAGAGTACTAAAGGGAAATGTGATCACAGATGCACATTTGTAGGGAATAGCTTCGAAAAATATGACTTCCGGTCATACCGCACATGAATAAGAATGGAAAAACACAGCATGTGAATTTAAATAATAAAGTGTGCTAACTGGAACAATTCTCTCTCTTTCTACTTTTCTCCTGTCCCTTTTCACTAGCTAACTTCTCCTTATTCTTCTGTGTTCCAGATTCTCTTTAATAATTACGACTTTTCTGATTCCCTGAGCCTGACTGACAGGTTCCTTTCATGTGGTCAAACAGCTCCCTGGGCCTGTACCCGTCATAGCACTTGCATTCATACTAATTGTGTATTAGTATTGTCTCTTTGACATGGTAGATTGAGCAATTTGAGAGCAGCAGACTGTTTCTTTGCTTATTGTTGTATTTCTAGTGCTAGTCCTAGTACCTGGCACACAATAGGCAGTTAAATAAGTTGAATGAATGAACACATGATTAACAAAGAAGAGGGAAAGTAAAGAATAAGGAGACATGCACTTCATTTTCAGCTTGCACACAAGTATTTCCTATTAATACGAGCCTTTTACTCTGTGTCTCAATTTTTTCATACATGAAATGAAAATAACACAGACTTCTCTTATCTATAATTAGGGTTTTAATCTGGAGAAACCCTTGTAGAAGAATTCACAGATGAGCAATTAAAGACCAATGACCTGAAAAAGGTCAGTGAAGCGATTTCTTAGAAATAAATTTATAAAATGCTTAAAGTTGTTTTTGTATTTTATTGAAATAAAATATTAAACTCATCATTTTAAAACCTATAGAGTATCAGTGGAATTTTACACACATAATAGGAGCTATAATTTGGGTTTTATGATTCATTTCTATTTACCTTTGCTAGCTTGCCAGACCCTTGTCAAGATCCCTTTCCTGCAGTTTCAGTCAGACTCATAAAATTGCTTATTTTGCAAATAAGCTGCATACTAAAAAGCACTTTCCTCCTGTAGCTGGTCTTCCATCCAAATGTTCAATAGCTTTCTGATTTTATGATTCAGGATTTTGCAACCACTCTCCAGGCCCCACTATATTCCTTCTGTGTTCCCATATACCCTTGATTTTCTTTTCCTTTGAGGCATACCAGGACTGTTCTAAGATCTTAAATTACATTACCTTTCCTAAGGAAGTCTGCAAAATTGTATGCATATTCTGCCACAGATTTTAACTCCCCTTTCTCTTCCCAAGCCTATTTGTTCCTAAATTTTCAGTATCATAATATTGTAAGTATTCTCCAGTTGAGCTATGGGCATACATTTAACTAACTCAAATGCTCATGTTTATTACAGAAAGAAAATATGGGGACAAAGTGCACACATGTAAGAAAAGTGTACAAGGGGAAAGATTAATGCCTCATCCCACCCATTAAAGAGATCAAACATTGTTCACACAGCACAGCTACATTTCTCTCTTGAGCACCTACACCATTCATAGCACTTGGTCCACACTATGGTGATAGAAAGGTAATTGTTTGTTCCTTTAAAATAACGTATATATCAAATGCTCAGGCTCTGTGACTTTACTTTGCCAGGCATTGTGTTGAACACTTTATTCTTATTACCTTCTTTAATACTTACAAGGTTCTCATGAGATAGGGACCATTATTTCATCTATTTTCAGTTAAGGAAACTATTTTCCATTGGAACTAAAGAGCATTTGAAAGGAACCATAGAAAGAGAAACACAGACATAGAGAAAAGCAGAAGAAATGTAAAGGAAACAGCCAAAATCAAAAATCAGATATGCAGAGGAAAAAATGCTACAGCATAGTAATGTATCACAAGAGAATTACAATGTCTTTAGGAATTGTTGCTGATAGTTCAGATGGGAAATCAGCAAAAGCTCTAGGAGGGAAGTGACAATACCTATCTGCCTACATCTCAAGGATTAGTGTGAGGACCATATAAAATAACTTGAACAATGGCATAATAATTATGAAGTGAGAGAAAGAGGAAATGGGGAAGTGTATACACAAAACGGTGTGACTCAGCATCTGCTAAAGTGCCTATCTGTTTTATTAGATTATCCTATATTATTCTGGGGAAAAGCCAGGCTATTTTATCTTTCTAGCTTATTTAGGTATATATTGCCCCAAGTGAATGGTATTATATTGTCTTAAATTGTAAGTACAAGGCAGCCCATATTGCTTTGAATTTTTCATCACTTCAATTAATGTGATTTTTAAGAGGTGTCAAGATAGGAGGAATTTATCTGCTTCATTTTACTCATATAATATATCAATGCTTTATGAAGCATTTTTCCAAGTAGGTTAGATAATGCAGTAGTTAGCACTGTATCATAATGTTTTATGTTCTAAGGGGAAAATGTGATAATTTATTTTGGGTAAGCTACATTGACCAAAAACTGAAATCAACGAAACCACATTATTGTCTTCAGTCTGGCCATATCAGAATGGTGTTTGACGACAATACCATTGTTTTGGTCAGACCACAAATTTATCATTGTAAAGAAGAACATGGTGAACATTTTTCATTGAGTGGTTTCTGGCAAGATGAAAACTGGTTTATGTTCTTTTCTGGGACCTGTTTTGATAAGTTCCATTAAGAGAGGGGCTTTCAGCACTTTTTTTCTTCTTTAGTCAGTGGCATTTACAAGTTTAAATACACTGTCTTTTTGACTCATCTTGTAGGAAAAAAATTATTACTTATTAGAAGTTAATGAACATTGAGAAATTGGAAGAGTAAGAAGGCATTTTAGAATTTATCAATGTGTAAGCCCTGGCATCTCTATCAATGTGTAAGCCCTGGCGTCTCATTTTAAAAGAACCAAAATACAGCATTGTTGTTTTTAGTGTTAACTGAAACAACTTTATCAAGCTTATTGTTTGAAAACAAAAACAGTGCACACGATTTTTCACTGCAATTTAGAGATCCTGTTAGACAGAATCCAGTGATTCACAGTCACTTCCATATTTCCTGCAGCAGCATCTCAAGGAAAAAGTACTAGTTTTACAGAAAGATGGAACAGGGTCTGAGCCTTACTCTGCGACTTAGTGAGTGATCACGAGCACAGATATTTTCTATTTTCAAACTCAGTCTTCTGTAAAATGGAAATCATGATTCCAACCTTTTTTAAAGTTTATTTTTACTATTTTAATTTTTATGGGTAGCTAGTAGGGATCCTAACCTTTTTGAGGTGTCAGGGGGATTACGTGATAGAACACAAACTTCCTATACTGATAGGTGACACGTACTCAATACATGGGGGATTTCTTTCCTTTCTTCCATCCTGTATTCATTTCTTTAGTGAATATTCGTTGAATATCTCCTATGTTCTAGGAGCTTTGTATTCTCAAATGAGGAAAATATACAAAAGTTACTGTATTTTGGTTTATATCCTAGCTGAAGGATCAACAGTATATGATCAGCAAAAATACATGAATACATAAACAATATAAAATAGTGTGAGGTGATATAGAAGGTAGAGAAAAGAAGAGGTAGAACTGGATACGAGGGGTGTTTGTAGTATTAAACAGGTTGCTTAGGGTAGACATTTGAGCAAGGACTTGAGGAAGGAAAGAGTAATAGTCATGTGGTTATCTGCAGTGAAGCCTTCTAGGCAGATAACTGCTAGGGAAATTATCCTGGGATAAGAGCCTTTCTGACCTTTTAGTGGAAGAACAAAAGGACCAATGTATTGGGAGGAAGAACCAGATGAAGTGAAGGGAAAAGTAGGTCAGACACATAACAAAGGACCAGGTCATACAAAACAGGAATTTGTAAGTACTTTGGCTTTTACTTTGAATGAAATGGGAAATCAGTGTAGATTCTTATACAATGGAGTAACATGACCTGGCTTATTTTCTAAAATGATATCTCTGCCTGGAATGTAGAGGAGAGACTGTAAGTAGGGGCAAAGGTAGAATCAAGGAGAAAAGTTAGGAGGTTATTTCAGCAGGAAGATGATCAATGATGATTGTTAGGCACTTTTACTGGAGGTAGTGATAAGTGGTGGAATTTGCGATATGAAGGAGGAGCCAATGGGATTTCTTTACTGACTAAAGGATGTGCAAGACGTCAGCAGATTAACTCCAAAGTTATTGGTCTTACCTAATGAAATAATGTGTTTATCATCAGATGAAATGTAATAGTAAGGATAAAGCAGCCTGGGAGATCAAGAAGGTAAAGACCTGCATTTCAGTGATGGAAGTGTAGAATTTAAGATATTTTTAGATATTCAAATCAATATGTCAAGTAGGCAACGGAATATTTAAGTCTGGAGATTAGGTGAGAGATCTGGACAAGATACTTAACATATACATCAAATAAACATATATCAAAATGTTTATTGTATAGATGATATTTAATGGCATGAATAAAACTGGATATGATCACCAATGAAGCAAGTGTAGACAGAAAAGAGGATCAAGACTGAGCTCTGGAGCACTCCAACACAATAGCCTTCATTTTATGTAAAACACATAAATGTAAAAATATCAGTGGCAATAGATGCTAGATTCTTTTTTGGGAGGGTTAATTTTTTTATTTTTAATTTTGCCAGTGGAGGAAAATATCAAAAGTGTATAATGAAGTGATCAGTGAAACTAGAAACCTTTTTTATCAGGGACAATGATAAAATAAAAAAACAAATGGCGGGTGCCATTTAGTATTGTCACGGCTCATGGCTTTCTGGGATTTCCAAGTCACCATTAAACTTCTATAATTTGTTCATTTAGAATCAGAAGGGCTAACAAGCTAATCTAAGTGAAGTTAAAAGAGATATTTATAACAGTAAGCTTAGTTCAACAAATAAAAATTGTCTACTCTTTGCCATTCGTTGGGCTAGACAGTCATTGACTTAAAAGGATCTTACTTTCAAATGTAGAAGACATTTAATAAACACATGTTAGCCTGGGCGCAGTGGCTTACGCCTATAATCCCAGCACTTTGGGAGGTTGAGGTGGCCTAATATGGTGAAACACCATCTCTACTAAAAATACAAAAAATTAGCCGGCATGGTGGCACTCGCCTGTAGTCACAGCCACTCGGGAGGCTGAGGCTGGATAGTTGCTTGTACTTGGGAGGTGGAGGTGCAGTGAGCTGAGACCGCGCCACTGCACTCCAGCCTGGGTGACAGAGCGAGACTCTGTCTCAATAAATAAATCAATAAATTTAAATATGTAAACACAGATTAAAACTTTCCCCAAATTTTCTTGTTCGTTCATTCTTAAATCCATCTATCTTTCTATTCATTTTTCATTACTATATTTTTAAAACTTTATTAACAGTGGAGTGATAATAGTTAGTATTCTTGAACAGTTAATGGGCGCTATAAGATTGCTCTAATAATCTTATGAACTAGTTACTACTGTTATCTTGATTTTATGGAAGAGAAAGCTGACACTCATAGATAAAAATTTCCGTGCTTTAAGTCGCACAATGAGTCATTGGTGGAGTGTGAATTTGAACATGGGCATGTTTGACTCCAATACTTTTTGATTTAAACCACTGCACTCTTAGAAGAAAATAAAGATGAATTGTTGCAGATTGGTATTGTATGCAGCCCAGATTCTCAGCTGTACTTTGTTACACTACATTTGCCATAAATTCAACTTCCTTAGATTGTACTGTTGAGTGTGTAATGTAGTGAACTTATCTAGGGAAACCTAAAAAGTGCTTAGAGACCTGGGAATTCTATTGTTAAACAAAACAGTCACTTTCTTTTACAGCTGATCACCATTATGTTTAGTATTTAGGAAAGGTTAGTTCCCATAATAGGGGCTTTGATGAAAAAGCGACCGTGAAATGATGGTGTACTTGCTCTGAATATTACACTGGAAAAAGTATTTTGAGACACACACACATTCCTTAGATATGACATGTATCATTCCTTATGATATTTTTTTCTGCCTGAAAATTCATTTCAGTTTTACCTGGTTAGCATCTTGTTTTCACATACATAAATTCCCTTTCCACCAGAAGCTATCTCTGAACTTCCAAGACGTGGTTAATTTCCTCTCATCAACATTTACTCCATCCTAGCACTTTCTTTCCTTCCTTCATTCATTTCCGCATTTCCTCCCCTGATTTTTTTCTTTCACTATACAAACATTAAACTGGTTCCTATGCTATGGCAAGGATACTTAATATGCTGAAATTGCCTTTTTATTTTGCATGTGTCTCTCGTCTAGGCTCTGGGATACTTGAGAGTAGGAACTGGGGCTCGATCACTACTGTGTGCCCAGTACCGGATCTAGTGCTATGTTTGGCACCTAGTTGGAACTCAAATATTGCTAATGAATAATTTCATCCTTTTTGCCACCACTGCATTTGGTATGTGGTTTAATTATTTATGTATTATATGTGTAATTTAATGCAATTATTTAAGGTTGGGTATCTTCCACTTACATTTGTATCATCAGAACTTAGCACAGTGTTAAAAAAAAGAAAAAGAGTAGGAACCTGATAAAATATCTTTTGCTCAATGAATTAATGAATGATAGATAGCCAACTGTATAGTATATGCTCCTGTTCAGATTACTGTCTAACCTAGAAACCAAGAAGCTAGATAGCAGAATTCTGAAAGCTTATTCCAGTTTCAATTAACAAGAACTATTTATTACAATTGTAATAATAAACTAAACTTGTTTCTCATCTAAACTCATAAGAAATTTCCCCTAAAGAATCAGAAACAAATAATATTTAATTCCCTCCTTTCCTCATCTAAGTTTAATTATAATAGTCAAATAGCCAGCACATTTTAAGCACATCTGGAATAAAAAATATTAGAGCAGCCTGGAGATAATTAACATGTAACCAGCTTGAAGCTGATTTTTTTTCCTTCTATAATTTTCTGAAAATATGGGGCTCTAAAATGTGATTGTGGAGAGAGACAGGCAGTGTAGCATAAAAATCCCAGAATCATAGCACCTGGGATTTCTTTTCCACCGATTTTGTGATCTTGTCCATGTATAGAATGTTCCTGAGTTTTGTTTCATTCAACTGTAAAATAATAATATTTACCTTAAAGGATTCAAAAAGATAATGCTTAAGATAGTTATAATAATTGGAAATGAAAAGTAATCCTGTCCATGTTTTTATTTACTGTGCTTATTTATTAAAAGGTTAAAAAAAAAAGTCCCAAGAAAAGTAGGACAAGTTGAGGAACACAAATGAAATGCACATTTGTAAAAAGAGAGCAATTCAAATGCGGGAGTTATAAAACCTGCCAGTGGTTTCATCTCTTGGAGTTCATCCTCTGCTCCCTTCTTTATTCTCACCAACATCTCTTTGTGTAACTCTGTGGCTTTTTTCCTCTTAAGTGAAGAGACAAATGTTCCAACCTCCAAAGCAATTAGGTAACTCAGGGAACCAAAGGAACTTCCTAGAGAATGTCCCTATTGACATTAAGCTGTTGATATGTATTGCCTTGGAAGGAATAAAATGGAAGCGTTTTACAGCTTTGAACTTACGTAAGATACATTTCTTTTATGATTGAAAAGCAGGAGATAATGCTAACTTCCTGTCATAAGGCTTCCCACCTGGTTACTTCTTGAAAGGCATAATATTTTTGCTCTTTCCTTTTACTTAGTTTATTGGAAGGTTGGTAGCATCTGGTAAGTCCCACCTGGAAGTGTTTCTGTGGCTTTGGACTGGGGACCTAAAGATCTTTAGAGCTCTTACTACTTACATCTCCTCCTAAATTCTTTGATAAAAAACAAATTAAAGATTCTTTCTAGGACAATTTTTGCAGATATGTGGCAGGGAATGGTGTCCCAGAAAAAGCATCTTGGCAAAGACTTTTTAGATAATTCTCTGAATGTCTATCTCAAAATTGTTGCCTTTCACTACTTTTTCTCCTTTCTTTCTCAAACCAGACCACACTTTTCTCAGAGAACTAATTACCTTGTTCTATTGATTTTAATTCCTAATCAAATCTTTGTTGCTTTTGATTCACACTACATTGTCCTTATCCAAACCACTGGTAGATTCACATTGATTTTTGCAAAATTTCCCTACTCTTATCCTCTTTTTATAATTCCCAACTTAGTCTTATGTTTTAAAATCTTATCTTTTAGTGTTAAATATTTGAATAGCTCAGATAGTATGGAATCATTTAAATTATAAAATTTTTAAATATGCTGAGAAAGGTATAAATGGTATGGAACAAATAAAGTCTGTATTAAAAAAGTTAATATTTTGTCATATATGTTTCAAATTATACACACACACACACACACACAAGCTATAATTAAAACCTGTTTTGTAACTCCCATCGAACTCCCTTTCTTCTCTTACCAGACGATATTGCTATTCTGAAATCTGTATCCTTCCTTTTCATGTTTTTATACAATATCTACTCTTCACATTGTGACTATGTAAATAATATTTATAAAGCAGCCCATCATGATTGCATTTTCTTTTCTTTTCTTTCTTCTGAGATGGAGTCTCGCTCTGTCGCCCAGTCTGGAGTGCAGTAGCGTGATCTCCACTCACTGCAACCTCTGCCTCCCAGGTTTCCCAGCTTCAAAAGATTCTCCTGCCGCAGCCACCTGAGTAGCTGGGATTACAGGCGTGCACCACCGTGGCTGGCTAATTTTTTGTATTTTAAGTAGAGACAAGGTTTTGCCATGTTGGCCAGGATGGTCTCGAACTCCTGACCTCAGGTAATCCACCCAATGCAGCCTCCCAAAGTGTTGGGATTACAGGCATGAACCACTGCACCCAGCACAGTTTCTTTCATATTCAATTTTTGAATATTCCTGGAGATAATCACCTTGCTTAAAACTATTCTCTCCACTGGAATGTAAACATTATAAGACCAGATAGTTTTATCAGTTTTGTTCATAGAAATATTTTCAGCATTTAGAACATTGTCTGAGATGGGGTTCACAACACTCTACTCCAAAATATGGCACTTTGGCATATTGAATATTTTAAGCTGAAGGAGTTTGAGAAACAGCAAGTGTGGAAAGACTTTATGTCCTTCTCACACCCTACACTCCTGAAGCACATCATAAGACCCTCACGTGAGAGGTGCCCTCCTTAGACCTGGAGCAAAGGAGCATCCTTATCTCAGAGGAATCTGAAGGAACAGGCCTTGCTAAGTTTACCTGAGTTTACTCATGCCCTTTGTCCTATCTCCTTTCTCTACAACTCTTCATTTTACATCAAACCTAGCATACAAACAGCCAGGTTTAACTGCCTCTTCAGGTCCTTATAAAGGCTCCAGTGTTACATAAAACTTATATTAAATAAATACGTATGCTTTTCTTTTGTTAATCTGTCTTTAGTTACAGGGGCCCCAGCCAATGAACCTAAGATGAGTAGAGGGAAATATATCTATTTCCTCCCCTGCACCTGGAACAGTGAAAGTGCTGGATATACATTTATTGAATGAATGACTAGATGACTGAATGGATGAATAAATGTTTTACAATTTCCCTTAAGATAAACTTTAAAATATTTACCATAGTTTACAAGGCTCCCCAAAAGATGGCCTTTGCTGTCTTGTCTCATTTCTCCCTTATAGTGTCAGTTCCATTTTAGTTCTTATGTTCTGTGTCCACAACACTCTTCTCTTTCATTTTAGTTTGGCCAGCTCCCATCATTACTCTAATTTTTGCATGCCCACAATTCATTGAAGAGGCAATTTTAAATACTACCTAAGTTAGCTTTTACTGTTATGGGCTCTCACACCATTCTGGTCTTCTCTGTTGTCAATACTCAGTATCTTATTACTTGTCAATATTTGGGAAAATAATCTCCATGAGGGCAGGGATCCTCTTTATCCTATTCACTGCTAGCATAGGTACCTGTTAATTATAAGACAAAGAATAACTGCTTGCTGTCCTCAGTGAAAATAAGTTGAATTGGGGACATGGCCTATGTTCTGACCTCATCCTCCATTTATTTCTCATTTCTTTCATGTCTTCTTGGTTTTCATACCAGATTGTCTTTATTTCTCTACCTAATTCCTGGTTACTGGTTCCTGAGAATTTATGACTGCTATTGAGAATATGGCTGGCTTACAACATTTTAATGACTTTATTGATGAAGATACATTCTCATAATATTCAACGCTCTGCATACATGTTTACACACACACACACACTCACATGTATTTATGTGTAAAAAAAGGAATCTTGGGCCGGGCGCGGTGGCTCAAGCCTGTAATCCCAGCACTTTGGGAGGCCGAGACGGGCGGATCACGAGGTCAGGAGATCGAGACCATCCTGGCTAACACGGTGAAACCCCGTCTCTACTAAAAAATACAAAAAGCTAGCCGGGCAAGGTGGCTGGTGCCTGTAGTCCCAGCTACTCGGGAGGCTGAGGCAGGAGAATGGCGTAAACCCGGGAGGCGGAGCTTGCAGTGAGCTGAGATCCGCACTCCAGCCCGGGCGACAGAGCGAGACTCTGTCTCAAAAACAAAACAAAACAAAACAAAACAAACAAACAAACAAACAAAAAAGGAATCTTAATCCTACCACCTGTAAACATCTTCACATTAGGTAGCCTTCATTTAGGATATTTTTCTATGAAAAAATATATACACATACAAATAGTATATGGCTAAATATATAGGTAGACATTAATGTCAGTTGATTGCTACTTTGCTTTCTGAACAATTGTTTAATTCCAGGTGAGCTCAGATCTCTTAGCCATGCTAATAATCTTACAGGAGATCTCTTAGCCATGCTAATAATCTTACAGGATTGTGTTGGCATAAAATGAAATAACATTTCCAAGATGCTGCAAACAGTTCCTGTCACATAGAAAGCATTATATATGTACTGGTTGTTATTATCACAATGAAGGCACTGACCCAAAGGTAACTTGAGCTGTCGCATTATAGGTTGAAGTAAGGTAACTATAAGCCAAGTGCATAGAAGAAAGGCTTGTAGTGTTTCCTAAAGCTAGCCCCAAGCCTTTCTGTGGCAGGCTTTGGAATAACTGAAGCCATCAGGACATTCTAGCTAGCAATTCCGAGTGATGTGTTACTTTGAATCAGAGTCACTGAGGTGGGCTTGCACACAGCTATAGGCTCTTTGGAAAAGTGCTGCAGATTCCAGTTAAAGGTTAAGCTTCACATAATATCAACGCAAAGACTTTTCTAGGTTTGGAATTTGCCCCCCACCTAGACCCCCCTTGACATATACACACACTCACATGTATGCATCTAGCCAGAGACAAATCATTTTATTCTTCTTTTTGAAAACCTCCACTAGCCCCACACTGTCTATAGGATAAATTCGAAACTTGTTAAAGGCTTTACTCACAGGCTGGCCTTAATACCTACTTTAATCTTCATTTGTAACACTCTCCATTATTTTACTGGAGGTTGACACATATTTACTGAAAGCTTACTCTATGTCAGGCATTGTATTAGGTGCTGAGATTACAAATATGTTTAAGAGACAGCTATGTCCATGAGAGACTAACATTTCAGTAGGAGTGGTAGATATATATACAGATCATTAAAATCTAGTTTGCAAAGTGATTTAAAGGGGGAAGCAGAATTAGTTTTAGAAATACAGAAGAAGAAACTTAGCAGTCTACATATATCAAAGAAGGCTTCATAGAGAAAATAACACCTGAGCAGAGTAAGGGAGGGTAAGTGGGAGTTACTCGAGTAAAGAAAGAGGGGTAAGCACATTCCAGATGGAGAAGACAATATTGATATACAGATAGGGAGGAATAAAATAGCATTCTCTGTGGATGAGAATTATGAACAGTCTTTGACAACAGAATATAAAATGAAAGATGGAAAGCAGTGGTGATTGAAACTAGAAAGATCATAGGAGGGTGGGAAAGAGAGGACATTTTGTATGTCATGTTGAAAGCTTGGAAAATACTACACAGAGTTATAAAACCAGTGGTAAGTTTTCAGTGATGGGATTCAGGACACACTACCCCAAAGTATGGCACCTTGGCATTTGAGAAAACAGCAGAAGCAGGAAGGTAACTCTCACCTTCCCCCCAACGTTCTCTCCTGAAGCAAGTCATAAAACTCTCATTTGACAGGTGCTCTCTCTGTACCCAGAGGAAGTGAACATCTGTATATCTCTATAAATGCAAGGTCACTGACAGCAATCTGAACAAACAGGAATAGCTGAGTTCTCCCCAGCTAACTATCATTAGATCATGCTTTTATAATCCAATCATACTCCCCAGTGACTTACCACTTCTCTATCAAACCTAGCATAAAAATACACAAGTTTTCCTGTTTCTTTGTTTTCCTTTCCCTATGTAAAACTTATATTAAATAAATGTAAGTGCTTTTCTCTTGTTAGTTTGTGTCTTGTTCCAAGGACTTCATCCATAAACCTAGGCCGGGAAGAAAAGATAATTACTTTCTCCTATACCAGCAAGGAAAAAAAGAAAAAGGCAGATCTGTATTTTGGATACAATGTTCAATAGCAAGATCATCTTCTCCCTTCAGCACCTTCTTCAAGTAGTGTGATGACACCATTTCCTGTGCGCTTGGAAAAAATTTCAGCTTGCTGTCTCCTTTGTTGTTTTAAAGAAGTGTTAGACAAAGCATTGTTTGCAAAATCTAGGGAGATAATGGAGTCCACTTTAATTGGGAATTCTGTGTCAGCTGTGATCCAAGTTATTGGCTCTTTCCAACTTTAAAAATTTTTGTTGTTAAAAGCACCTTGCTTAGAAAAATTTAAATATGTCTGCAACAATTGTCTCAAAATAATAAACTGTGCAATTCCTGCCATTAAAAAAAGATCGGAATTCTCCCTGAAAAAATAGCAAGATCAAAAGTGGATTAAGAGGCATGTGGCATAAATCTAGGGACAAGGAAATAAATTGGAAAATTGCTGCAATATTTAAATATGAGATGATGAGAACCTAGTTGACTGAAGAGTTGTACTAGGAGAGGAGGAAAGGTGGTTAGGAATATTTAGCAATTCAAACCATTAGGCTAGATAAGTGACTGGATATGGGTGGCCATATCCACCCAGGGAATAGAAATGCAAGTTTACAGTTAGTTTACAGTGCAGCATCAAGCCCATTGAATTGAACAGAAATGTTTGTAAAATAAGGACTGACAAGGGACTATTAGTTTGGCCATGTGGTGACTACAGACATCTTCATCTGAAATATTTGTGAGAGCATGGTAAGGGTAGGAGGCAAATTGCTTTGATAAATCAAGAGTGAGGAAGATAAAAGAAAGATTTATTACTCAAGAAAGTTGATTGGAAAGAGGGATGAGATGGAATTAACAATGCAAGGATTTGGATTTGTCTTTACACTGTGGAAGGACATTTTTGAGATAACACACAGTATATCTTCTTCACTTTTTTTTTTTTTTTTTTGTAAAGTAGCTTCAACTCATGTTTCAAGATTAAACTTTCCCAGATTCTCCAGGGTTAGTTTGGCACCCCCGCCCTTCCAAAATACTTTGTTTACTCCTCACCTATAGCACCAAGAACACTGTTATTACCTGGTTACATGCTTTTCTTTTGCAAGATTATGAATTTCTTAGGAACTTAGACTAAATCTTTGTATTCTCAATCCAAATTACATTTTCTGGCACAAGCTAAGGCCTAAATTTGTTAAATTAATCAATTAGCATTCGAAAATCTCAAAGACATGTCTGATATTTTCTATAGCTAAAGTTTTGATCTTTATGAAATAATCTACTTTTTTAGCCTTCAAAAAAGAAAATTTGGCAACTTCCTTAGCACCTTCAGGATCCAGTTAATCTGTATGTCTTGTTGATTTTATCCGAAAGCATATCTCAAATCTTCCAATGCACTATTTAGACATTAAATTTCTTGTCTGCAACTACCCAACTTGTCTTCCTGTTTCCACTTTCTATCCCTCTCCAAATTATTCTTGGTAACGGTAACCAGAATAATATTTTAAAAATATATTTATAATAATGTATTTTTTCTTATACTAAAATCCCTGCAATGATGTCTCATTGTCTTAATAATAAAACACTCAAACCCTGAACATGTTCTCCTAGGCTGCATAGGTTCTTGCCCCTGCTACTTTTTTGACCTCTTCTGACACTGTTCTCCTACCTGTTTACCCATATACAGATATTCACATGTGTTGTTACCCCAGATTAAAATCTCTTCTTAGTTATTATTTGCTAAATATTTATATTTATCATTTAGGTCTCAGTTAATTTTTATTTCTTCAGAGAAAAATTATATGACCACATATTTAAATTATGACCTCTCTGATATTTCCATGTTTTTATTCCTGTTCTTTGACTTCATATACAATTTGTCAGTGAGGCACACAAATAGCCCATTAGCAAACAAAGAGCTGACTAGCCATGTGCATGTGTTGTTTTATGTCTCTTTCCCCACAGGATGGTAAGATGTTTAAGGACTAGAATATAGGGGACAAGTGACACAGGAAGCATTGCTGTTTTTTCACCTCAATTTCTCAGGTATCTAATATTATAATGAAAATAGTAACAATAAAATATTTATCTGCTGAAATAATGAAAGAACAGACTGTGTTCGTTCTCAATATCATAGTCTCATAGTCTTACAGAACATGAGACAAAGAGTTACATCTATAGATTCATTTACAAGGTGCTTAGCCATGCAAATTAGTTAACGATGCAAGACAGTTTTTCATTTTCACCATAATCTAGTCAAGAAGTAGAAAAACATGTAAATAAATAGTGTAAAGAAAAGATAGGAATACTGCTCCTCACCCTTCTTCAAGAAAACCAATCACAGTATTTTTTTTTTTTTCTTTTTGGCATTTTTACTGTGTGTGTGCACACAGGCACACTATAGATCATCTATTCAACAAAATTTATTGAAGGCTTTGTGTTTAGCACTGAGTCAGCTCTGGGGAAAACAGGATGAATAAGAACATCAGAAAGCTGATAATGTAATGGCAAAAAGAAGATTCAAATGTGATCAAAAGGCACTTGGATGTTTTATTAAATTGGATTTTTTTTTTTTTTTGAAAAAAGGGAAAGTCTTCTGTATACATACCAATCACCAAAAAATGGTGAGCTGTCTTGAAAGACTCAGGATCATGGAATTTTTAATAACCAGACTTTTGAAATAAGTGAATACAACTACTATGAATAAAATCATTCGTCCTGGGAGGGATGGAGTCTAACACTGATGACCTTATGATCTTCTAGCCTCTAGAAGTTTTGTGCTAAATCCATCTGAATTCTAAAACCACTAGACAACGTGACATACCACATGGGGGGCTCTCTGACTGCAAGGCTTTTTTGCTCTTTTTCTTGCATACTCAGTTTATGGGTGCCCTCCTCATGCTCCCATGTCTATAAATCTATGTCCTCTTATTATATTGTAATCATATTTTTAATTTTTTGCCTCCTTTATTAATCTGTGAACTTCATTAAGACAGAGGTAGTATTTTTATTTCTATATTTTTATTTTAGTGGTAGGCAAATAAGCATGAGTGCATTTAATAAATGTTTATTGAAGAAAAATTGGAAGACAGTATGAAAGGAATCATATTCTGTTTATATATTATAAAAATTAGAAAAGATTATGAAATATAGACTGGAGTACACGATGACATAGTCTTTAACATCTGTTGGCAGAAAGAACCAAAAGCCAAAACAAAACAAAAAAGTAAAACAATAAACAAGTAAAATCAAGTCTTGCCCTGTGCCAACAATACTTGAAAACTTATTAATTGGAGACTCCTGATTTCAATTAATAAAAACAATTAAGAGAAGAGAAGAACTTTAGATGACATTCTGCCCAATTCAGTGCTACCTTTTTGTTCTTGGATATGTCATATTTTCATCATTTCCTGGCTAAAACTTCTTTCTCTTCACCTAAAATGACACATATAACTGGGACCCTATTTAGGAACTTCTGGGAATGTCCTGGGGATGAGGGAAGAATGCCCAGTAGACAAGCTAGGAATTCTGGTCTAATTTTGGAGTGAAGAAGGACATATAGGCACATCTCTCCCAGAGATTTGAGGATTTTAAAAAGCAGCTCAAACTTTGGGAAGCTTATGTTCCCAAGGAAATTATTTGTTCCATAAATAAGACTACCCAAGATACGTAACGCTTGGGGATGTGACCCCCCTCTCCCACGTCTGCGTCTTTTTTCAGTTTATTTATATGTGGTGAGATTGTGACAGATTACCTGTGAGATCATCTGTGGGCCAAGACCCCAGCTGGCATGCCTTGCATGTATACTCATCAAAGACATACTCATTCTCCTTACAAGGTGTACAGGTCCAACAACAGCTGACTTCTCCCTTTCGGATCACCTAAGGCAAATATTTGAAATTTAGATTTTTTTTTGCATAGATAAAAATCCAACAATTCTATATTCCAATGTGCGGTTTTGCAAAGCAGAAAGGCCTTTCGCATACATTATTTTAAATATTATCAGATAAGCAGTATAATTTTTAATATTCTTAATTTATAATTAAAGAAAGTAAAGCTGAGTTTAAACAAGTCCAACATCATAAAGTTAGCTAGTGGCAGGATAAGGCATTAAATTAAATGCAAGTCTTTGGATAATTAGCCTTGGAAACCTGTATTTAATTAAGTACCTGTGCTTGTGCTCATATGTACATACACATAACTGAATTCACCCCAGGATCTGCTCTACTTCTCCTTTCCTCAAGTTAAGAACTTCTGCTCTCTGGATTTACCTTAGCTTCCTTCACCCCATTAGTTGAATAACTGTGAGCAAAAAACATTGTATATTTCCTAATCTTCTAAAATCTATCCATATTGATAAATATAATTAGGAATTTGTATTGGGTAGAACAAAGTAAAAGATTAAGATTTTCCTGGAGATGATCTCTTGATCTCTTTCTACTAAAAGTCTGATTCAACAATTCAGCCCATTCTTTCCTATTTTAGTAGCTTTGTTTTGTTTGACGGTAGATGAGGTCATTCAGACTATTATATACCTCTTAATCTATTTGACTTTTTTAAGGTAATGGAAAATAATTGAAATAATGTAACAGTTGAAAGAGTCGCAGATGTTATTCTTTTGAAATAGATGTACCTTTTCTTCCCCACCATTGGTGCATGAAAAGCCTCTCTGGAATAGACAGCATTCATTACATGTTCTTTTAAATAATTAAAACCGTGGTTAATATTCAGCAATGACCAGATATAGTAATAATTACACTTTATATTTCTAGTCTGAGATGCTGACTCTAGTAATGACCTTTGATAATAACATCAGCTAGATACCAAATATAATTATAAGCTGACAACTGTTTTTTACATTTTTGTAGTATTTCTTCTACTGACTCTTAAAACTACAACAATACAAGCAGGGAATAACGGCAAAAGGGCCTAAAATAGCTTTTCCCTAAAGTAACTAAATAAGTGAGGCAAAATTGCTCCTTAGATCTGATTAAAGTATTCTTCATAATAATATCGACTATTTCCAGGCTCTTTAGTACTTGTCTCATACTGTTATCCGATTAAAGCATTAGAACAGCTCTGTATGAAGTGGCTGGTTTATTTTTTTCATTTTCTTAAGGGAGAAAACTGAGGTTGAGTTAGCTCACATAGCATGTTAGGGTAAATGAGGGATCAAACAATGTATGTTGGACTTCAAATGCTCATGCTTATAAATACTGAGTCTTATTGGAAGATAGACTGCGTGATATTTTCAAAGATGCAAGGGAAAGAGTACTGGCTTGGGAATCAAGTAGCACCAGGGTTCTAGTCTTATTTATAGCCACTAAGTAGTTGTGCAGCCTTGAGCAGTCCTCCAGCTAATGCTCAGTTTCTTTTAACTGGAACTATTGCTTTTACGATAATAATATCTACCTCATAGGATTTCCTTAGGATTAAATAAAACAACACAGTGATTTGTAAAGTGTAGAAAACCCATTTCATTAATAACATGCACATAAATGTCCATATATAGAAATGAAGAATTTCATTTTCAAGGTATACCACACTTGGCAAAACTATCCTTGAACAATTATTAGATTTTGTAATGCAAACAGGCATATTGCAAAGCTGAAGGAGCGTCTTTCAGACCTTAGCAGACCTTAGCAGGGGTTAGCAAATAAAAGCAGCTGCATTTCTCCCCCACTGAAATACTTTGATTTCTTATGGTTCAGTTTTCATTAGTTTGTGATTTTCAGGTAAACACCTGAAATTAAAATAAGTTCATGCCTTTTTCCAAGAAGAATTCCAATATTATAATCTCTTTTTGAATCAATAGTGATAACTTAATATGTTTTCCTCTGATCATTTAGAACTTGTTTTATGTTTTCACATTTTATGTTCTGTTTTCACATTTTATGTTCTGTTTCACATTTATTTTGAACACAAGGTAGTGACAATTCTCTTTCAAGATCCTGGAAGCAGTGGTGCTTTCTTTTTTATTTATTTTCTTTTTTATTTTTTTGAGGCAATCTTGCATTGTTACCTAGGCTGGGAGTGCAGTGGCGCCATCTTGGCTCACTGCAGCCTTGATCTCCCCTGCCCAAGAGAGCCTCCCACCTCAGCTTCCTGAGTAGCTGGGACTACAAATGTGTGCCGCCATGCTCAATTATTTTTGTTTTCTATTTTTTTGAAGAGATAGGGTCTCACTAACTTGCCTAGGCTGATCTTGAACTCCTGAGCTCAAGGGATTCTCCCATCTCAGCCTCCCAAATTGTCGAGATTATACTCATGAGCCACTGCACCCAGTCAGCAGTGCTTTCTTTATGAATAACAATATGTAACATATCTGAACCTTTACTAGACTAAACCCTTTCATGGAAACTAAGTTTACAAACTCTGAATAATGCCATGAGATGTTGATATCATGAATTAAATTGCTCAGTTACAACCTTAAACCATATTAAGAAAATCTTATACATTGTATATTTAATAGAGTAAAAATGACATCTGGTTAGGAAAATGGAGTTTGGGATTTTTAAAAAAGGTTGAAGCAAATATTGTTACAAAATAAGCAGTATTAAAAATATGATAATAGGCTGGGAGCAGTGGCTCACACCTGTAATCCCAGTATTTTGGAAGGCCGAGGTGGGAGAATCATGAGATCAGGAGCTGGAGACCATCCTGACCAACATGGTGAAACCCCATCTCTAATAAAAATACAAAAACATTAGCCAGGTGTGGTGGCAGGCACCTGTAATCCCAGCTATTCTGGAGCCCGAGGCAGGAGAATCACTTGAAACTGGGAGGCGGAGGTTGCAGTGAGCCAAGATTGTGCCACTGCACTCCAGCCTGGAGACAGAGTGAGACTCTGTCTAAAATATATATATATATATATATATATATAAAATACACACACACACACACACATATACACACACACACATACATATATATATATGTGTGTGTGTGTGTATACGATAATAGGGAATAAAATTCTTCTAGTTATGTAAATTATTCCCTGTAGAATAGGGTAGAAAAGTATATATAAAGAAATCTTTCAAATTAGTCATTCAGCATTTAGAAGTTCTTTTTGCTTGTTTGTTTGTTTTGGAGATGGAGTCTCACTCTGTCACCAGGTTGGAGTGCAGTGGTGTGATCTCGCGCCTCCAGGGTTCACACCATTCTCCTGCCTCAGCCTCCCGAATAGCTGGGACTACAGGTGCCTGCCACCACACCAGGCTAATTTTTTTGTATTTTTAGTAGAGACGGGGTTTCACCATGTTAGCCAGGATGGTCTCGATCTCCTGACCTCGTGATCTGCCTGCCTCGGCCTCCCAAAGTGCTGGGATTACAGGTGTGAACCACCATGCCTGGCCCTGGAAGTTACATTTTCAAAATATATTACTGTGAAGGGTCAAAAATAAAGAAAAAATATATGGTAATTTACACTGTGTAATTTTTCTACAGGAAGTACTGGAAATTATGAATATTGATATTCTTAGTGGATACACAAATAATTGTACATGAATTTAAACCCTCATAATGAAGAGTTTAACTTCAAGATAATTGGCCAAGATGAAAATCTCTTTTGTCTTGATGTCACAAGCGTTAGCAAACATTTTTTTACAAATGATCAAATAGTAAATATTTAGGCTTTGGGCCATACAGTCTCTATTGCAAGTCAGCAACTCAGCTATCCAACTCTGCCACTATAGCAGAAAGTAGCCATGGACAATATATAAACAAATAAGCTTAGCTGTATTTTAATAAAACTTTATTTACAAAAACAGATAGTAGGTCAGATTTAGTCTGTGGGCTATAGTTTACCAGCTCTTGCTGGATACCATAACAAGACATACAGAAAATGTCAGATATCTAATATTTTGAGCCATTTAGCAGATATTAATATATTTATTTTTATCTTCTTTTACCTTATCTTTCTTCTTTCTGGTCTTATGCTTTCCAAATCTTCAGACCTACCCTTTGAAGGCCTTACTATCAATATTAAAATATTTCAGTTTCAGTCTTAATCACAGATGAAAAAACACATGAAATGTCTTCTAAACAGAGTGAAGGTAAGGTTGATTGAAAAGACCAAGTTCAGTGGCTCTAGGAATACGCTACCTGAAATGTGGTATGATAGTACTTTAAGAACTGTTTGATGAGCAAATAAATTATTTTGATATCATTTTTCCCTACAGCATTGTGCACCAATAGCTGCTCTCACCCCCTTTTTATTATATCTTTGTCTTGTCTTCATGAATTTTTATTTCCTGTAAGTGTGGCCACATCTTTTTTAGCCTAAGAGTAATTTTTTAATGTCCTCAAATTACCAAATTATCCCTTACATGCTTTTTATCACATATTTCTTTTTCCTATACTTTTTATTTTTTCAATTGACACATAATAATTGTACATATTTATGGGTTACATAGTGATGTTTTGATACACACAATGTATAGTGACCAGATCAGCATAATTAGCATAGCCATCATCTCAGATATTTATTATTTCTTCATGTTAGGAATGTTCAGTATCCTCCTTCTAGCTATTTGAAACTATAGAATACTTTTAGCTATATTCATCCTACAGTGCTAAAGAACACTAGAATTTATTCCTCCTATCTAGCTGTGATTTTGCTTCTTTTAACAAAGCTCTCCCTATCCCTCTCTTCCTCCTTCCCTTCCTACCCTCTAGTATGCTCTGTTCTAATTTTTACTTTTGTGAGATCAACTTTTTTTTATCTTGCACATGTAAGTGAGAACACGTAACGTTTAATTTTCTGTCCATGGCTTATTTCACTTAACATTCTGTTCTCCAGTTCCTTCTACATTGCTGTGAATGACAGGATTTCATTCTTTTTTATGATTGAAAGGTATTCTATTATGTAGATATACTATATTTTCTTTATCCATTTATCTTGGTACTCAATTATCATTACATTCTGTTAAATCTAGCAGGCCCAGATGAAGGGTGAACCCTCAATTTTCATGTCTTTTCCTCATTGTTCCTCTTCTTTGACCTTTTTCTTCTGCTGACTACCGTCTTATGTGACAGTGTGCTCTCTGGTCGTCTCTCTCTTTGTACCTGTTGCTTCTCAGCCTCTACCTCTTCTTCCTTTTTTACACTTTGAAAGCAGAAATTCTCCAAGGTATATTCTTGGTCCATATTTATTTTTTATTTACACTTTTAGGTTCTGCAATTTTATCTATTCTAATAGCTTCAACTTTATTCAATCAATTCCTAAATCTGTATGCTTAGCCTTATTTTTCATTGCTCTAGACCAAACTTTTAATCACTGGATGGCTATATCAAAACCAACATGCCCCCAAACTAACCAATCACCTTTTCTCTAAAGCCACCCCTATTTTTCATGCCACCTTTTATTTACTAACACTTAGAATTGCAGTTGATTCTGTTGACTTCTTTATCTTCCACAACTCAACATCAAATTGGTAGTCAGCCTGATTGAATCTACATCTGTAATGTTTTCTCCAAATATGTCTTCCAGCCCCTTTTCATTCTCACTGTTTCTTTCCCAATTCAAGGCCTTGTTACCACTATCACAGCATGCTTTTAACTTGTCTCTTCTTTCTTGTTTTACAAAGCTATTTATTCATTTTCCTTACCACAGCTCAACTTATGCCAACATCTTGATCAAAATTATTCTCTGACACCTGTTTAATAAAAATTAAGTTCAATGTATTTAGTATGATGTTCAAAACTCTTCACAAATCTGGGTTCAACTTATTTCAACTTTCTCTTTTATAATAACCATTTAGAGCAATGTACTCTAGATTATTTACTTGTGCTAGACAGTCTTCAGTTACCACTTTTGCCCGTTTTCTTTTACTGTTCTTTCTATGTAAGTGTTCTCTCCCTGAAATCATACTCATTTTTATGGTCCAAAGTTTGACATTTTATTCAGAAGAAATATCTCTATCCCTTTTGTACAAACTGATATAGCCCTCTTCTTTTCTTTCTTAATGAAGTCATCACATTTTACATAACGTTGCTTATCTGTGTCCATATTTTTCTCACACAGACTGTAAATCTTCTGTCAATAAAGGGTGTCTCATTTATTTTTGCCTCATCAATATTAACTATTATATTAATAAACATTTGATGAATATTTATTAAATAAATTCGAATTAGTGTCTTTTCTAACTGTAAACTTTGTGTCCAGGAAGTCATGTATTGAAAGGCTTGTGTGAGCAGAAAGGGTGTGGGCAAACATGATTCATCAACTGGTTCAATCAAACCAACTACTAAGACTATTGTGAGTTGCACATGGGATTTTACAAGGAATGAGTGAGAATTTCTGACATTAGAGGCTTACAATATAAAAAGTAAAATAAGCATCTAAAATTTTAAAAAATAGCCAATGATAATTAACACTGTTGAATTTACAACAAAAATGAAAGAAACATAGATTCCATTTTACCTTGATCTGGCCTTTCTCACATGGTTCACTGCACACAGACCTGATGATGTTGCTTTTCTTGGACCATACTTCATCATCATCCATTTTTAATTCTCCATTGTCCCAACTTCCAACATTGATATAATCAAAATAATCTTTTCCCATTTCCTTGAAATTCATTATTTCATACCTTAGGAATAAGAATATGATAATTAAGCAGCTTAAGACGTAAATATTCAGCTTTGAAAAGGCAATACATTTTATTCCCAAAAATGTGTCTACTGTCATATAAGTAACACTGGAATTTTCCATGACAGTACACTTAGAATAACAAAAATAATCTGTCCATTTCACTTTCTTTGCAGAGACCATTTCCGTACTTTCAAGCTTACACCTGAAATAGAAAGTAATCCCATGTGAGAAGGTGACTTGACCTCAGCAGGATGAAAGACAGTTTCAAAATAACTTCAAGAAGTTTAAACAAGTACTACTGTTAGACTTCTACAAAAGATAGACAGGTTTTTGTCTGTATTCAAGTAAAATGATAAAACTTACATTTACTAACCAAGTGAGAAATTTGGTAAATCTTTCATCTTATTTTCAGCTTTAGGGGATATAGCGGTAATTTACAGAGGGCCTCATTTTACCTTTCTTTGTCCATTATCAATGGCTAAATTCATTGTACAAAGATAATTTCGAGGGTGAAGTTTAAAAAAGTTTGAAAATAGCTTCTGAAGCACCTCATGCAATGTAAAAATGCTGGAAAAGAGTAGTTCCTTGTGAGTTCTTAGCTTTTGCTAACTATTGTTTTTGAGTATGTGGATATAAATGTAAAAAGAGAAAATCAATGTGCTTACTTACAAGCCTTTTCTTATAAGTAAGCTCATTTCTAGAGAAGAATCTCTGAAATAATTTTCCAATTTGAGGATATTGGATAAGCAATATCACCACTATCTCAGTTTCTACAGGTATGTCTCAGGCACACACTGTGCTTACATAGTATTTTATACTGTTTACCCCCTCAGGACTTATAGTACTGACAGATAGACATATAAATGCCTCCTCCAGCCTCCTATGCTCAGCATGCGTAGCTATCTGGAAACTGATATGAATGGAAAATGTTCTAGCTTTTGGATTCAAGTGATGAGATTACTATACTCAAACCAATGTTCTATAAAGAAATACTCAGAACAAAACTGGCATCTATTGAAACTTATGTTATAAAATGATGCCATTCTGTTTTCACTCCAAATCACAATTTTTACTGTAGGTTTTTTTTCTTCAGAATATTACCTCATTCTTGTTTTGTTGGTTGTTCAGTAACTTGAGGATTTTCCTTTAGTGTTGTCAGTCAGCAACAATTTGGTCTAAATTCTACTTCTAAATCAAAACTACCAATTTATAGGATACTTTCCTTCCCTCTTGGTCACAATTATCCCATGGCCTCGGTTCATGCAATGAGTTGAGATATTAGAACACAGAGCACTGAGGTAAAAAGAACTCTTGTATTACGTCATTGGCTACTTCAAATATATGAGCTTTGAGTATTCAAAGGGTGACTGTCTATGAGCAAATAACCTTTGAAGATTCTAGGATGGGAGAAAGAGAAATGTCAGTGTCAGACTTATTTCTTTGCTGCTGATAATTTGAAGAAATATGTGGGTGTTATTCCTCACTCAAAACTGAGCTGTCAAATCCATTTCTAGCAATTCTTAAGTCTGAAAAGTTTAGTTCACACTGTTAATTTTACAGATAAAGCACTGAAGCTCAGTGAGGTTAATTAGTACAGATTACAGAGTATGAAAGCGTCAGAGCCAGGACCTAAACTAAGCCTTTAGATTTCAAGTCTGCAGTTCCTTCTTCCATTAGACTGCTCCAAATCCTGGGTAGAGCTAAGAGACCATATTTTCCTTGCTTAAATATTATAAAAATTTGAACCAATTTATATTATAAGGCTTTTGTCTCTATATCCATGCCTCTTTGTTTTATGTACAATAAATGGTAAAAAGTAAAGGGATCCAGTTTTTGAAAAATAAACATGAAAACTCTATAGAGTGGAAAATGTCACATTTGACAGGGAACTTGTTTTCAGGAAAGTTAAACCTTGATTTCAGTTCAACTCAATAAACTTGTTATAGTTACATTAGAGACAACGAACCCTCCCTTTGGAATTAGCCTTTAGATTTCTGGTCATTGTTTCTTAATACAACGCAAACACAAAGAGATATTATCACTCGCAGCTAAAGCTGTGAAAATAGAACATTGCTTTAAAAATCTTTTTTTAGTACACTAAAAAAAGAAATAGATGAGAATATGTCTCCACGAAAGAATATTCTCCCCTTCACTTGTGAATTGGTATGAGCCCTTTTAATTTTCAGAGATAGAATCTAGCTTTTATTTTCCATCAAAGGAAAATAAAGTGAATGTTTAAAACGTATTGTTATGTAACTTTTAGGTAAGAATCAAAAGACATAATGACTTCCTGCAATCTTTAGCCATGATTCTATCTAGAAGACTGTATTTTGTTTCCCAAGAAGATAACAGTAGGCCGGGTGCGGTGGCTCACACCTGCAATCCCAGCACTTTTGGAGGCCAAGGTGGGCCAATTACAAGGTCAGGAGATCGAGACCATCCTGGCTAACACTTGAAACCCCATCTCTACTAAAAATACAAAAAATTAGCCAGGCGTGGTGGCAGTCACCTGTAGTCCCAGCTACTTGGAAGGTTGAGACAGTAGAATGGCATAAACCCGGGAGGCGGAGCTTGCAGTGAGCCGAGATCTGGACATTGCACTCCAGCCCTGGCAACAAAGAGAGGCTCCCTCTCAAAAAAAAAAAAAAAAAAAAAAAACACAGTAATTCTGTGTGCTCTTTGTTTTTGATGCCTTTAGTAAAGATCCAACTTGCACATATTCAGTGTCAGAAGCAAAGGTTAGTGTGTCATTCCAATCTCAAGGCACTTTAAAATGAATCTCCAGCTCAGTTTCTTTTTTCTCCTTCCCATCCCTGTCCTCCCATTTATCTTCTCCTCCTTCTCTTCTTCCTCAATCCTCCTCCTCCCTCCTCTTCCTCCTTCTTCCTCCTCCTCCCTCTTCCTCTCTTTCCTTCTCCCTCTCCCCCTCTCCTTTCCCCTCCCCTC